>NW_028281024.1:7500-139472 GCF_059751285.1 Brachycentrus maculatus | reverse complement strand
GTCCCATCTCGAAATTAATGATACATTAAGTGTTTACGAATGTAATAACCAAAACATTAAATCAGAGGGATGTACAGTATCTCAAATTCCCCTGTCACGAATATTTAAAGTTTTTTTCTTGCTCTGTAGTTATATGTATAT
Source organism: Brachycentrus maculatus (assembly GCF_059751285.1). Taxonomy (NCBI): domain Eukaryota; kingdom Metazoa; phylum Arthropoda; class Insecta; order Trichoptera; family Brachycentridae; genus Brachycentrus; species Brachycentrus maculatus. The sequence continues at coordinate 139,331 of NW_028281024.1, read as the reverse complement.
AATTGCAGCAAATTGTGTATAAGTTATGCGTAAATTATGCATCTTGTTGCTTGAACAGTAGCCCGTAACTGATTCATATACAGGTTTATTTAATATTTCCATTTATTTTTTTAAATTTTGTGTTTTAAAAAAAAGCTGTATCAGCTTTTAAAGGTAACGATATGTTGTGAAAATATTTTTAGAGAAGTAAAATTATAAAATTTATGAAATAAAAATATTTTGTAAAAAAATTAAAGTGTTTTTATTTTGAAGTATTTATACATACTGAACTCGTAGTTTTATGTACATTGCAACTAAATAATCTGATAATTAGTTACAGCAGGAAATAAATATCAGATTATTTAGTTCCTGCTGAAAATTTTTCAAGCTTTTCAATTATTGCGACACCCAGAGATGTTAAGGCAGAAGGAATGCTGTCTTCAGAATTTGGTATGGTATCTGCGTGCTACTGGCGTGGTAAACACGTTATGATATGCGTGTACATATATGTACTTACAAAGCACGTCACACAACTGATTTTATTCCCGATTTTATTCACAAATTATTTATTCTGTCGCTGAAAATTAATAAATTTATATTATAATACTTTCATGTAATACGTGATTACATTACGGAGGAATACAAAAATTCTGGGCCCGTATATATTATATTTTATACTGTATTGATATTCTCATTTGAAAAGTCGAGTTGTAGTAAATACATATCACCGGGAAGGGAAGGTGCAGGTCACTGCAGTGACTATTTTTGTAACTTTTAAATCACATCATTTCACTACTTCACAAACCGATAATGATTTCCCGAAAGGGTAGAGTGTAAATGCTGTCTGCTTTTGTAAAAATTAATTTATAACACGGCTCCAAAGAGGTGTGCATTCCAGACAAATTGGTCGATAGACATCTCACGCTTCGATCGGCTTCAACCGCTACCATGGATAAAGTGATTTTACCAGCTCGCAATCAGCGCACTAAATTTGGTGAGCGTGCCTTTGCTGTTTAGGACCGATAGCATGGAATACTCTTAAAAACCACCAGCAGTTAAAAACAGTAAGATTGAGATGATCTCAAGTAAAAAACTAAAAACGTATTTTCATAATTTTCTTTTCCCTTATTTAATCACATTGAAGCGTCCTTGCGGTGGTATTTTAAAAAAATAGGGCTATATATTGTCCAAAATCAAAAATTTTATATTTATACGTCTTGATCCATATGAATAATGGTGGCCCTATAAGTGTAAATCAAATTGATTAAAAAAAATATAAATCCTCATTCAGTTTTATTTAAAAAAAAAAACAAAAACATGTGTTCTGACAAGAGGAATGTATACTTCAAAACAACTTTTAGCAAATAATTATCAAAGAATTAAATTATATAGATGTATATTACAACAAAGTGACTGCTGATTCAATTAATAATTTAAAAAATGCAATTAATTGCATTAAAATAATTTTTTTTAATCAAAGAAATTAATCAATTTTGCGAAAATTTACTATTTTTGCAGTGACTTTATTTTGCTCTTTGTATAATTATCCTTTAATTATTAACAAATTGACAAGATTTAAAAATAGCTTTGATGGAAAAAATACTAAGACGGTAAATAACAATAAACAAAAAAGTAAATAAAAAATGTTAGACTTACAATAAAAGGTATGTGTGGTATGCAATGTTTACTAACATCACGTTATCATGGTGTGAGTTCTTTTTTCATCTCTCACTCCTTATCTGAAGCCGGGAACCTTTATCTCTAGTGATGCTGTACCGGATAGTCACATGCCAGTTTACATTATGATATGACAATTCCGCTTGTATCGTGTGTTGTGGCGCATAAACTACCCATCAAACAGTTTTGACTGAATATCAAAAGAGCTAGTAGCCCATATATGGCTGTAAATGCGTTAAAATCTAATGAAGAACTTTATAAACCTTTGAGATATTCAATATTTTGATGTGCTGATGATCAGGATTTCTGCAAAATAATACAGGTAAGTCTGTTTGTAGTCGGATTGCTCTATTTAAATTACCGTGAAAGTGACAGCAAGTTTAGTATTGAATTTAATTATTACTGTTAATGTCCCATATTAATTTTCTTTGTTAAAATGTAGTTTTACTCAAACATTCATACTGTTATATTTCTTGTACATAAGTTCTTTTAACCCTTATTTGAACCCAATGGTACATAGGACACCGCATCATATACCATAGAAGCCCCATGAGGGCAAGGTGATCAGTTCTGTGCTATTAAGAAAGCAAATAATATCTTATTGCTCTTGATAAGGTTGGTTCATGAGACTGATTACTGGCATTAACAAGTAATCATTAGTATTGCAAAATAAACTAATGTATTGTGCTTGAAGTAAAGCAAATAATTTATTATTTTATTACATTAATATTCCTTAAAATATCATCATTTTGAATTCTCTCGACAGTGATAATTCTTCTATAGCACCATATTTCAAATACTTTAAACTTCTTTGTGGTAGCTTTGGTGAGCTTTGGTGAGAAGATTTTGTGGTAAGATCTAGCTTTAAATGACATGGAGAAGCAGTGAAAAATAAAAACTATTGAGATTTAAATATAACAATAAAACACTGTTGAGTAATTAATGTAAAAGCTACTAGTTTCGTGAGCTTTAGATGTTCTCATCAACAGTGAAAATAGAAACTGCAGTTTCGTATTTTCACATGTTGATGAGAAAATCTGTAGTTCTTAAAACTACATTAAAAGGCTGAAAAGTGGTCTTACATAATGGTGTTTAATTTTTATATTTAAATTGTCACATTATTCCACAAAGTTAATGCTAAATCAATAAATAAAACTTGAGTATAATATGAAGAGATATAATAATAAAAACTTTTAATAATAAATATAAATTAATGTTTTTTTTAGAATGTGGGGTCAAAAACATGTAGATGTTGATCTGAGGGAGGTTCTACAAGAAAAAGCCGCCGCGCATAGAGCATTCTACAGAAAACTGAGGTCTGATTCAGATTACAAATATAATGAAATTGATTTACGTCGCACTTTGACTAAGGATACCCGAGGGAGTAGCGATCCCATAAACATTTGGCGAAGAGAAAAACAGGAATCAGTAGAGTCCGTCAAACTTACAGAGGAATCTATTGATGACGCAACAGATCAGAGTAACATTTTGAACGGTAGCGAAAAGCATGACCATGATATGGATTCCGATAGTATGAATTGTCCCGCTCGTAGTAAGATGATTCTGGAAGCTCATTACGCAGAGCTGTCTACTAGTTCTGATGGTGAGTCGGCGCCCAAGGTGAGGATGGTACGCACTCCCTCTGTGGTTGTGAGTGACTACTCGGAGGATATTAGCGGAGGCATAACGCATCGTGAGCTCGAGTACTTGAGGAGAGTTGCTAGTGGCACTAATAGTGGTGAGGTTTTAGGTGAAGAAATTAATGTACCGAGTGATTAAATTCATGTATTTCTGCAGGTTTTAAAATAGAAAATAATATTTCAATAAACCATTTACAGTAAAAGCTCCTCAATTTTCAATTTAAGGTACCAAATCGGTCACTCCTTTCAACAACGTCATGATTCAACCTTGATTTTTCAGGAGATCATTTTTAAAGTTTAAGAATATAATAAAATGTATTAAAAATAAATATCAAGCCACTTATTGAACTTTTTACTGGGCAACAGATCTTTTTAGGTAAAACCTGAAGGTTTTTTCTCCATTTGAAAAATATTTAGTATATTTAAAAAACTAATTAAACAATACCTTTTCTTCAAAATGCGAAAACCAACACTTTCTGCCCTGTTGCGGGTAAATATTATGTTAAAAATATACCGCTTTTGCTGGGATATAGTACATTTTCTGGGCATTCCGAAAATATGCACAACTGAAAATTGACGATTTTTAATATATGACGTTGTTGAAAGGAGTGTGCGAAATGTCAAAAGTATTACAAACTGGATTTTTTTTTAACTGACTAACTAATTGACCATCACGCTGCTTCACCACAAGGGTAAGCACAGAGAATAGAACTCCACACCACTCTGTCTTTACAAACATTCTTCGTCTCTTCCACATGAAATGAATCTCCTCATACATACCTGCTGATTATTTTGACTCCCGACCTGACTGCTTTTGAAGTATTTGACAAACCTAATCAAGCCAAATATTCCTCGGTCTTTCTCTGCTCCTTTTTCCAACTACATTCTACCCAAAAAAAATTTTATCGTTCTTTCTTTACTCATTCGTTCCACATGTCCAATCAAATTTATTTATTTTAATCTTAATTTATTTTATTTAAATACCTTTCTTCATTTTATTGATAATGCTTATCTCAGCCTTATAATTTATCCTTATTTCACCATTCAAACGTCTATCATACACATTCGTCTGAGGGATCCCATTTTGACTGCATTCAGTTTACTTTCATCCTACTTTTGTCAACTCCATGCTTCACTTCCATACATTAAGGTTGGAAACCAGGACTTTATTGTGTACCACCAGTTTAGCTGTTAGGTTTTAATTTCCTACAACTGATTTCAGCGATTCACTATTTTTTTTTGTTGTTGATATTTTTATTTATGTAAACTGATGTGTGGGCATGATTCTAAAATAATTTGTATTTATTTATTCGCAATATAGCAAAAACTGTCGATGTTATCGGAAATTTAAATAAAATAAATAATTTAAAAATAATAAATATTTTAATTTTAATTTTTTCCCATAATTTTATATCTAATTATCGAATGTTTTGCATGAAAAATTACGAGAGCTCAGATTTTTTTGGAATCATGGCAAAATTCGAAATAAAGTTGATTTAAATTACTTTCGTTTTCTATTATTGGCGTATAAAGAAAATTGTTTAACCCAAAATATGCTAAATGGGGGACTATACAACCCCTGGTAGCATTTTCATATAAAATATGTTTCCTTCGATTTATGTTATTGGCATGCTAAATACTGATTTCTGATTTGAATAGTGAATTTGTCCACTTCGCACCTCTGTACTGAATGAAAATATATTTTTTTAATTAAAATTTTACTTGGTAAATACCACTTTTATCCGCCTCCGTAGTGTAATGGTCAGCACGCTCGGCTACTGACCTGGAGGTCCCGGGTTCATTTATTTTTTATACAAAGCAAACAAGGAATATATAGTTTTTTAAGATATAACAAAAATGCGGATCAAACATATTTATTAGATTAAAGTTAGGCGATACGAAAAATAATAATAAAAAAATTGTGATATGCTCCCAAGGCCACAAGTAGACACCCGGCGGGCCGCATGCGGGTTGGCCACCCTTGATGTACAGTATCTACTCACCGAATTAGACCCACCCTTAATATTTTATATTTCGGCTAAAATAACAATGTTACATTTTTTTCCTTCTCGGAAAAGCTATTGTTTAATATTTCTTAATATATAATCTTCAAAATTTGTTACTCTATTAAATGTTACTTGATGCAGACATTAACTGTTACTTGGTTCTATTCCCAGGGAGGGTAAAAAAAATATATAAGTGATTTTTTCACTGTAATATTTATTCAATATTACCCTGGACTAGTGCCTGAGGTGAAGGGCTGATCACCTTTCCGTCATGTGTTAAAGATCAAGATAACACTGCGTTTATATGATGCAGTGTCCTATGCACCATTGGGGTGCGTATAAGGGTTTGAATAAATGAATGAAACATACCACTATTTATTAAAACCCATTGTTACGCGTGTTTCGCCGTATAAAAACGTACAAAAAACTAATTCGTAATAGTTTTGGCTATATGTAAAATTATTGTTTTATTTTAAATAGTTTTAAAACTTAAAAAAAACATTTCTAGACATTTCTACATTACAACATTTGAATTTATAATGCAGTTTTCTGCGATAAAAAGACTAAGCTCTTGTGCTTGAAGTGGGATTTACGCTTATTTTTTTATTGTTTATGTTTGTGGGTGATATAATGATATTAGTGGTTTAATCTTTGTGTGGTCCATATATAGACTGGAATAACAGACTTGCGGAAAAACGTCGTTGTGTATTTAACTTTTATTTGTGTATTGCCTTGTAAGTGTATTTGCCTTTTGGCTGTAATTTATAGGAGAGTTGCCAGTATGCGTGTGGCGCGGTGCGACCCACAGATTGGATACCCCAACCGCGTGGCACACAGAGATACAAAGCTAAGCTGAGCCACCAGCGACGAGATATGATACTACTACTGCCATCTGTGTCAGCGCGATGAAACCTTTGTGGATATCTTGTCAAAAATATATATTTTCCGAGTTTTTCCGAAAAACCTGTTTTAAACAATTGAAATATACTTAATCTATGAAAATATGCAGCTTCTGTCAATTTACTAATTGTTAATTATGGTATATCGTTTTATAATATTTACATGAGGATATATTTTTAGATATCAAAGCGAAATTGTATAATTTTTTATGCACTTAAATAAATAAAAAAATATTGCATTTAAATTAAAAGTAACCTCGAAATTTTTTCATTCTTTTCAGCTGTACCCCATCAAATACCTTCCACTCTACATCCAAAAATCTGTCGCGCAGGATTTCACCAATGCATAATTAATCAATGGTCGAGTACCGCATCAATCTGATTAGGTGCCCTATGCACTACGTAGGTGAGGGTAGGGATCAATGTTAAAATTTACTTTTCGGATTTTAAAACAAAAAACAAAAAAATCACATTCCCAAAATCAAAGGAGAGACAAAATAAAAAGAAGAAAAAAAACAAATTGTTAATCAAATATGGAGTGGTAAAAGTCGTCAAAATAGTTTAAAACTAGACGAATTCGACGTAATAAAGTTTATTTTTAATTACATGGGGTATGACGGTGATAAAATGCATTTCATAAGCTTTTATTTACAACAGAAAAAAAAACATATCGTCAAATTAAAATACTTATAAGTAAATATCAAACGCGATAGTACAATATGTACTTGATTTTTGTAGATGTGACAACTTATTTTGTTGTATAATGAAATAATGCATCAAGACATCTGTTAATACTATTTCAAACTTTTAAGTATGGCCGCTCAAACGCGCTAAAAGGCAGTTTTCTCTTTGTTGGTTGCCGATTGAGTCCGAACAAAATTTACATAAAAAAATATCGAAAGCGAACCAATCCGACGCTTTGTCTTTGAATGTAGTTTTTTCCTTCCTCAGTCAGTTATCGTAAGAGCATGGCTGAGCCGTCGTAAATGTGTATTGCGATAATAAAAATAAACGAGATTCCATTGACCGCTTGCGGTAGTTGTGAGGAAAATTTGTTTGCAAAGTAAATAACCGCTAACAAAAGACGGTATCGGTAGTAGATACCCAGTGCCAACATATATGCTTAGTTGTTTTTTTTTGTTTGGTGCAAATATTGAGAAGTGTCCGCGTTTTACTGGTACCTCAAAAAAGTACGTAATAAAACAGTATATTATACATTTTATACGCCTATACTTACGCCAAAATACAAATTCATTCATTAAATATGTTTATTCAAAAACAATTTAAAATATCTTTCAATACATAAATATAAACTTTATTCCGTCGAAATCATAGTGAGTCTTTAACTAATTTGCGTAGGCACTTTTAAATACAAGTAAATTGAACTTTTTCCTTAATTTATACTTTTACATATCGCTCACTCTTTTCAACAACGTCATAAATAAATAAAAACTTGACTTTTCACGAGATCGTTTTTAAAGTTTAATAATAAAATAAAATGTTTTAAAAATTAATAAATATCAAGCCACTTATTGAACTTTTTACTGTGCAACAGATCTTTTTACGTAAAACCTTTAGTATAATTAAATAAATAATTAAACGATACATTTTCTTCAAAATGCAAAAACAACACTTTCTGCCCTGTAGCGGGTAAACAATAAGTTTAAAATATGCTGCTTTTGCTGGGATATAGAACATTTTCTGGGCATTCCGAAAACCGACAACCGAAAATTGACGATTTTTGATATATGACGTTGTTGAAAGGAGTGAGCGATATATCAAAAGGTCATATTATTTATCAAATATTCGTCTAAAAATATCCATTGATAACAAGTTAAATTATCTCTTTTAATTACTGTTAAGATATAAAATATAATTTCTCCCCCGCCTAAACTTTTCAAATGGTATATTTTTAACACCGAAATGCTTTTAAGAATTGAATAATTTATTTTGCTGAATTCCTGTTACAGCAATTTTATTACAGGTGATTTATAAAAGACAATATCTACCACCAAATGATAATGTTAATATACTTTCATTAAAAATAATGAAATGATAAAAAAAATTACATAATATATTTCGTTCTTAACGCAGCATTTAAATATTTATATATATATATATATATATATATATATATATATATATATATATATATATATATATATATATATATATATATATATATATATATATATATATATATATATATATATATATATATATATATATATATATATATATATATATATATATATATATATATATATATATATATATATATATATATATATATATATATATATATATATATATATATATATATATATATATATATATATATATATATATATATATATATATATATATATATATATATATATATATATATATATATATATATATATATATATATATATATATATATATATATATATATATATATATATATATATTTATATATATATATATATATATATATATATATATATATATATATGTATATATATATATATATATATATATATATATATATATATATATATATATATATATATATATATATATATATATATATATATATATATATATATATATATATATATATATATAGGTTTTTAAAATCAAGTTATGCATAAATTATATTTTTAAGCTGATTAATTAAACCTTATTGTCCGCCTCCGTAGTGTAATGGTCAGCACGCTCGGCTACCGTTCTGGAGGTCCCGGGTTCGATTCCCAAGGGGGGTAAAATAAATATAAGTGATTGTTTCACTTTCATATTTATTCAATATTACCCTGGACTGGTACCTGAAGCGGAGGGCTGATCACCTTTCCTTCATGTGGAAACGATCAAGATAACACTGCGTTTATATGATGCAGTGCCCTATGCACCATTGGGGTTCGGATAAGGGTTTTATTATTTATTATTATTAATAATTAAATAGTTACATAAATATGAATTTTAAAGGGCATATGAAAGTAGTATTTTCATACATATATTATTTGCCGTATACTTCAACCTTACAAATGATATATTTATAAAATTAGAACGAATAATACAAAAAATAGATTATCTTGATTCAAATTTCATCAACGCACTAAAAACGTGTTAAAACCCACTTTTATTTATTTGTTTGTATTTATTATCATTATTATTAAGGAATCAAACTTATATTCGAATACATGTTTAAAAAATCGTTCTGTGGTTAAAATATGGTACTTTAAAAATTAAAATAAAGATACGTAGTTGTAAGGTGTCACAAGATTTAAAAAAAATGTTTATAGGATAATTTTAGCCGTATATTCTGTTTTTTCGCAACCTGTACCTACATAAGTAGATATTTATATCTTTAAGTAACCGGTACTTGCTTTTATAATATATTAAAAGAATATCATTTTTTACTCTGTAATCTAAAGATGTCTCTATCGATAATAAATGGGTGAAAAGCGTTAATTCACGTAAAAAAATGGAAATTTATATCAAATTTGTTTAATTATTCATATACAGGTATGTTAATATCGTAAATACGCTTTAATAAATATTATATTGATTTGTATTAAATCAAGAAATATGATAATAAAATAAATATTTTATTGATTGTAAGTATATTACATAAAAATTAAAATTTTACGTGTCTGAAAAATTGTTCGAATTTCACTAGAGTAACAAAATTTAGAGGAAAAGGATTCATTAAAAAATATCCTCTCTCCCAATCTCGAAACAAATGTTTCATTCTATGTATATTTGTGCATGTTTTTACATATTCGTATCGAAAAGTATTTTTTTTCAGTACATTATAATTTTTTAAGTAAAAAAATCAATTACGTCTAATGTTAACTGGGTTTATAAAAAATTAAGTTACGTTTTATCGTATTTAGGACCTTAATCCTCCGTTCCCGGTGCTGTGTACTTTGTACACGTTGCTTCTAATAACCATAATATCTCTATAAATATAATGAATACAAGGCTTAGATTTTAGGTATTCCTCCATAACATATTTACGCATTGATTTAAAAAATAATATTAATAATAATCAGAATTTATCGGGTACATCGGAGGTATTTTGTGAAAATCGGAAACAAATACGCGTATAAACAGCGCGTGAAGAGTGTGCGAGAACCGCGACACTATATTCGCATCTCACTCTTATACTTGCACTGTGCACGCGTGAGGAGCTCAAAGCTCAATGTTCTCTGACTAGCTAGCGGGTTAGCGGCAGTAGCTCTTGAGCTTTCGACAAGAGTGGAACTATGCTTGTTCCGTGAGCGTTGTCAGATGGTTTATTAATGTTTTCAGCAAATAAATCTAAATTATTAAATTTTTGACTTCGTTTATAATTAATTAAAGGGATTAGATATGAATTGGAGTATTTTTCGATTTAAAATCGCTATTTTTTATATCCGCCTCCGCAGTGTAATGGTCAGTATGCCCGGCTACCGTTCTGGAGGTCCCGGGTTCGATTCCCAGGGGGGGGTCAAATAAATATTAGTCATTTTTCACTATAATATTTATTCAATATTACCCTGGACTAGTACCTAAAGCGGAGGGCTGATCTCCTTTCCTTCATGTGTAAACGATCAAGATAACACTATATGAAGCAGTGCCCTATGCACCATTGGGGTGCGGATAAGGGTTTTATTTGTAAACGATCAAGATAACATTGCGTTTATATGAAGCAGTGCCCTATGCACCATTGGGGTGCGGATAAGGGTTTTATTATTTATATAATTTTTTATTGTGTAGTGACTACCCAACACCGGGACGCGCGTTTTATTTTAGCACCGGAAGGGAAAGGTTAACAGGTAATACGAGTAATACAATCTGACTAATCAAAATTACATATGTTTTAATATTGTGTTGTGAATTTAAACGAAGTCTTTGTTAGCGCTGGGTAAGTAGGAGGTTTGGAAAGGTCAAGGTTGGATACTTGTGAGATAAGTTATTTTGTTTTTTCCGCAGTCTCTTTGTGTATGATTCTAGATACAATGTCATTGTCTCATTGTTGATAAGCAATCTTCGTTTGAATACATGTATTCGAGTTTTTGGGAGAACTTTTTGTCATAGGTCCACAGTTGACCATTGTCACCAGGTCGCCTCGACGCGCGACGTAACAATCAAGTCATAAATATGTACGATACGACGCAATTCGGGGTGACGCGTGTCGGGGATCTCTGTATCCGACACAATGATATTATTTTATTTGTTCGCGTATTACTTGTGCAATAAAATTTAATAAGGCCCATTGAAACGAGATTTACGATAGCGCAGCGTTAGAATGCTTAGTTGTTATATAGGGTGTTTTTTTTTAGAGGTATACAAATTCAAATATCCCGCAATAAATTGACGGTGGCACCCGCTGCGTGGCATGATGCGCCATCTTGTTGAAACCACAGCTCTGTCACATAAATGCCATTCAACTGAGGTACGAAGAAGTAAGTAATCATGGTTCTGTAGCGCTCTCCATTGACCGTATCATTCCGGCCAGCATCGTCTTTAAAGAAATATAAATATAAGCCAATGATTCCACCTGCCCATAAAGCACGCCAAACAGTGACTTTTAATGGATGCAAGGGCGTCTCGACAAAGGCTTCTGGGTTTTCTCCACTCCAGATTCGGCAATTCTGCTTATCGACATACCTATTTAACTAAAAATATGCCTCATCGGTGAACGAAATTTTGCATTGAAAAAGAGGATCAAGCTGAATATTGTTTCGGCCCATTCACCGAACCTACGACGCGCATAATGAACATTCAGTATATTCATGGTGACATGGCAAAACGCACTGACTAGTCTGTAAACCTACTGTCAACTGTCAAATTGACAGTCTGTAAACAGTACAAACAATGTTGCCAATTTAAAAACCAAACCTCTTAAAAAAACATCCTATACTAGTAAAAATGCAATTCATTTATATTTGAAATTTAAACGATTCGTATAACAGTAGAAATACTAAGTTGTTATTTTGTCCATTCATCTTTTTTAATATGCGTCTGTCGAATGTCCAGTACGTACTCGTACATTACTGGGATTTATAATACATACTTTGTTTTGAGCAAATTAGCAAAGGAAAACATTTATAGTCACTGTAAATCTAGCATTGTTTAATGTTTAGTTGTTATACTGCAAAAACGCAATTGTTTTAAATTTAAAATTGAAACGATTCGTATAAAAGTAGTAGAAATACTAAAAGGTTGTTTCGACCATTCGTCTTTTTTAATATACGATTTATAATACTTTGTTTAGAGTAAATGAGAAAACGAATATTGTTATAGTCACCGTACATCTCAACATTGTCGATTTGTCATTTTTGACATATCAACATAGATGAAGAAGAATACACTAAGACCTCACTTTTCGTCGTTGATACGTTCCAAAATATCGTGACGCAAATTGAAACAACGGACAGTGAATTGCTATTTTCCATTGGAAATCATATAAACATCAAAGAAAGCGAAAATGAGTCTTAATTCAGTAACGACGCAACTTCGATAAAACGCAAAGTGAAACGACGCAAAGCGAGGTTCAGACCACAGAAAAGATGTGTATGGAAGTCTTGGGCATTTACAGGTCTTACGACCGTCATAGGCTTTGTTAAGTGATCATTTTACACGCGTGTAACATTCACCAATTCTACCCATGATTGACACCACACTACTCAATTTTTGGAACTTCTAGATATAGTGATCAAATTCGTAACATAGTACACGTGAGCTTACAATAGCCATCTATGTTGAAATGAGAAAAGCTTTTGTTAAGCAGAGAATCTTTCCATTTATATGTGAAATAAGTAAATATATCGCTCACTCCTTTCAAGAACGTCATAAATTAAAAATCGTCAATTTTCAGTTGTGCATGTTTTCAGAATGCCCAGAAAATGTACTATATACCAGCAAAAGAGGCATACTTTTGACTTAATATTTACCCGCTACAGGGCAGAAATAATTGTTTTTGCATTTTGTAGAAAATATTTTGTTTAAGCATTTTTTGAAAAATACTAAATATTTTTCAAATGGAGGAAAACCTTCAGGTTTTACCTAAAAAGTTATATTGTACAGTAAAAAGTTCAATGAGTGGCTTGATATTTATTTTTAATACATTGTATTATATTTTTATACTTTAAAAACGCTCTCCTGAAAAATCAAGTTGTTTGATTTATGACGTTCTTGAAAGGAGTGAGCGATATGTAGAGAACAAAATAGCTCCGAAATGTTGATAACACTATTATAACATTATAAATATGAAGTTAAAAATCGCTCATGTTCATCTTGACCCCCCCTGAGAATTAAACCCGGGACCTCTTTGACGGTAGCCGAACGCTCTAATCACTACACTGCGGTGGCGGACGATACAGCATTATAGCACTTAACGATTAATTGTTAATATAGTATTTGCGTGTCCACAGATAAAAAAAACTGGTTTATACCGTTTGTCTCATTACCTAACTATATGAACTCATCAACCCATCACTGGAAAATGAATGAGAGTCATTAAAAGTTGTTAAGCTTAATTATAAAAGAATATTTAAAAGCTTTATTGCGTTCACTTATTCATGCAGAATAAAGATAAGGGGTGGCGCAAAATTAATCATTCAATTTTGTTTTTGAATAACTTATTTACTAAATATAACTGTTACTGCTAACGGTACTGGAACACTTTTCATTGGGAAGACGGAAACGCGCAAATGAAGATAATATTTTATTTCTTAAAAATTACAAAGTTATAAATGTGAAAATAACAAAATTTCACCAATACATTGAAAATTACCAAACACAAGGGACGAGAAGAACAAAGCGACACCAATATAAAAACAGAGCGAGCGCGGCGTATACACGTTTTGAATGTTATTTAATCTGAGCACACAAATATATATTTTTTTGAATTACCTAACGTCCAAGTGACTCTGAAATCTAGCTACGGCTTATGCAACACCGTTTATCATGTCCCTACTCAGGCTTCAACTTAAAAAAGTTTCATTGCCTATGCCTACTTGTGAGTGGATTTACTCTTTATGTTTAAAGTTACTATAATTTCATGTAATTCATGAGTGAAAGTTCTAGGCAAAAACACTCGCGAGCACACAAATATTTGTCCGCCACCCCTTATATACTATTTTAAAGGCGTTGCATGGGGTGGGGACAGTATTTGTAACATTTAAAACTTACTGAACTGCGTCTCTTTGTTCTTCTCAACTACCTTTATGACTTACATAATCTTAATTTCTAAACATTAGAACATTTCTAAACATATTATAATATCATTAAAAAATACACTATTTTTTATGACACATAAAATTACATAATTTTTAATATACTTAATGGTAAGACAATGTCCATTCGTTGCTCAGGCCAAGTTGTGTTATCAATATTATAGTTGGGTGGAATAAAAAATTATAAATCTTTGAATAGACCCATTCGGAAGATACAATAACAAAAAAAAAATGAGTGACGGAAATCTTTGTATGGATCTTTAAAAAAATTTCTGTTACGGTACAGAAGATGATATCTAAAGTTTCTTAGGCTTAATTGTAAAATAATATTTAAAAGCTTTATTGCGTTCACTTATTCATGCGGAATAAAGATAGAGGGTGGCGCAAAATTAATCATTCAATTTTGTTTTTGAATAACTTTTTGACTAAATAAAACAAAAAGATTTTAAGTGACGTAAATCTTTGTATGGATCTTTAAAAGTTTTTCGGTTACATAGAAAAGATGATATCTAAAATTTCTTAATTGTAAAAGAATATTTAAAAGCTTTATTGCGTTCACTTATTCACGCGGAATAAAGATGGCGCATAAACCAGATGGCGCATAAACCATATTTTCCACTTGACCAGAAAAATTCAAAAGTGCAATTATACATTTCCATCACTCAAAACGATTTTTTTATTATTTAGTAAATAAGATATTCAAAAACAAAATTGAATGATTAATTTTGCGCCACCCTTACTTATTTCCATCTATATATGTAAATCAAATGTGAATGTTCACAACATTTTGAGTGTGTCCACATACGTGTTAACAAATCTGGGTTTCTCCACTTTATTTAACATTTTTTGACAGCTCAGTATAGATGAAAAAGAATATGGAAGTCTGGGGATATAGTGAAATTATCCGGTTTCGGATCTTGAACGCAAATAAAGGGTTTCTGCTGAATAAAAGCTTTCAAGATCCAAGCAAAGATGACTGTTGTGAACTCAATCACGGAACGTTATAAGATGGATCATATATATATTGACTTTCAAAATTTGAGTAGCGTGGTTGTCAATCATGGGTAGAAATGGCGAATGTTGGACCTTTGTAAAGTGATCACTCAACCAGTCTATGACAAGTCGTAAGCCCTGTAAATGAAATGACTTCCATATTCTTCTTCATCTATTTATTTTATTTTATTTGTTCGGGAATTGTACAGCTTTACATTTAAAAAAGCATAAAATATTTACATTTACAATAATAAACATTAAATAAACAAAAGAAGTTACATTAATAAAAATAAAGCTAATGTTGAGATGTCAAAAAATGCAAATGTTAGTTTGTTCAAAATCTTAAACCTCCTCAAGTTATCCACCGATTGTTTTGAAATTTTCACATTTTTTAAAAATTTATTCGAATATCTATCATAGGTCATTTTGCAGCAGTGAGAGATCGTATTGCGACTGCATTCAGTTGGAACCAGGACTCCGTTGTGTACTGCCAGTGTAAACCATATTTGGGTCTTGAAATCTCCCGCTGTTGTAACCTTGACGCGCCATACGCCATGCTATAAAAACCATGACGTCTCGTTTTTTTTATTTTTATAAATCAACAAATACAGTATTTTTTTCAGAAAGAATACTTACATAATCACACGCTAACATACAAGTTTTGTAAAAAAAAGTTGAAACTATTTCAACCTTATTACACAAAAAAAATACAAAACATTTCCAGAAAAATTCGGAATTGCATTTTATTTTATTTATTTCTTCTTCATTTTCTTCTTCTTCTTGGTTTAGGCCTTGTGTCCTATTTTTGAGAGGGATTAGCTTCCTGCGATGTCGATTCTCAGCTGTCAATCCATTTCTTTGGTCGTCTACCTTGGGCCGTTCTGTGCAATGTGGGGTAGTATTTTTTACAATGACAATACATGTATCAAATTATGTTGTTTCGTATTAAAAATTAGCATAGGGATTTAATTGAATAAATTTATAATTTTCATCTTATAAATATTTAATTGTTGCCATAAGAAGTACAAAATGGCCCTCAATTATTTTCTACTATTTTTGACGAAAGCTTTTTATCAAAAGTTTTTTTTATCATTTACACACGCATTTATACAGATCTGCCTCTTTTTATCATTCATACCCGCATTATACACATCTGATTGTTTTTATCATTCATACTAGCATTTATACAAATCTGACTGTTTTTATCATTCATATACGCATTTATACAAATCAGACAGATTTTTTCATTCATACAGATACCCGAATTATACAGATCTGACTGTTTTTATCACTCGCACATGCATTTATACAGATCTGACCGTTTTTATTGTTTATAAACGCATTTATACAGATCGAATTGTTTTTATCATTCATACACGCATTTATACAAATCTGATTGATTCCGCTGTATTTTCAGTCCAATCGCAACATGAAAAAGATTATCAAAGATGCATATTTTATTATATTTCAAAATAGGTCCATTTAGAGGCCTTTTACAAAGATTTTTTGGGGCACATCTGAGATAACCCCGCACATTTCTTTATTTGAACCTTATTGTACAGAATACATGAAAATACATTGTCTAAGATAACTCTGAACATTTATTCATTTGAATCTCATTGCACAGAATATATATGGAATACATTGGCGTGCTTATCTTTTACATCACGACTCGGAGATATTTAACCCTAGATTACAGTGCATTCGTAAAATTTACGACGGACACCCAATCTGTGGGGAGCACCGAGGCAACACATGTCAAAAAACGTGGTGACAACTAGCACGTATGTGAATTATTTAACGATATTTTATTATATTTTCGTGTTTTATATAAAGTTCTCATAAAAACATGTTACAATTATTCTTTAAATTTTTTTAGCAAACGATTTTGTTCAAATGTCAGTTTTTTTACTGTCGTACATTTTTCGGTAGTGCCGTTTAAAGGTACATTATTTATTTATTTATTAGAAAACCAACAAGATATTTATAAAATAACAAAATAAAATATATAAAATCAAATTTAAATTCCAATTTCAGTTTTCACTTAAAAATAATATTTAAAAAAAACTGCCGTGATAAACATAAGCATAACTAAAATATATAATATTATAATTTACATTTTTTTATAAAATATATATCAACGAGATGTATCTTAAACGTTTTAAAAGAAATATTATTGATGTCTATTTGATTATGCATTTCATTACACATATTGCTCACTCCTTTCAACAACGTCATATATCAAAAATCGTCCATTTTCAGTTGTGCATGTTTTCAGAATGCCCAGAAAATGTACTATATCCCAGCAAAAGCGGCATATTTTTAACTTAATATTTACCCGCTACAGGCAGAAAGTGTTGTTTTTACATTTTGAAGAAAATGTACTGTTTTATTATTTTTTTTAAACATAGGTACTTAATATTTTTCAAATGGAGAAAAAAACATTCATGCTTCACCTAAAAAGATCTGTTGTGCAGTAAAAAGTTTAATAAGTGGCTTGATATTTATTTTTAATGCATTGCATAATATTTTTAAACTTTTAAAACGATCTCCTGAAAAATCAAATATTTTGATTTATGACGTTCTTGAAAGGAGTGATCGATTTATTATTACATACAAATAATTATTAATAACCTAATTATGCTTAGAAAATATTGAAAATAAAATAAAGTATACAGTACTGTACCCGTATAGCTACTCAAGTACTGTAATATGAGATCACGTAACTCCCGAAAAATCACTTTTTTTAACTAACTTTAAAACTTTTTTTTAACTTTTGAAACAATCTCTCGAAAAATCAGGTTTTTTTTTACATATGACGTTGTTGAAAGGTATAATATCGCAGGCTCTTTTTAAGAATGAATTTTGAGTTTTGAAAGTAGACTCGTGATGTAGGGTTAAAATTATTATTTAGGGGCTCTATCAAGGATGCGTTTAACATGAAATATACGTAATTGGTATCATTAATCCCATCACTATTAAGATAATTACAATCACAGGCACTCAAAGTTAAGCACCGTTCCGAAAACCCAAATCAAAGATCGTGCTTAGCTGTGCCGTAACCGAATCACCGCAAATCTGATGCAATATTTCGGCATGTCGTGATTTTACGCTCTGCGATGTCACTATAGAAACGCCACATCAAGATTACAACTTGGTAATATCACAATTGCGAAAGTACTGTTCCGAAACGAGATAAGATACATTGAAATGTGACGGATAAGGTAAAGGAGCCCAGGGGTAGGAAGAGAGAATAAAACACCACACCACTCTGCGAACGATTTTCGCCTCCTCCAACTACATGCATCTGCTACTATATTTTCATTCATTCATTTCAAACCCTTATCCGTACCCGATGGTGCATAGGGCACTGCATCATATAACGTAGTGTAATGTTGACCGTAAACACATAAAGGAAAGGTGATCAACCCTCCGCTTCAAGTACCAGTCCAGGGTAATATTCAATAAATATTAGAGAGTAAAATCATTTTCACCCGGTGATTATTGCTACTCTTGATCTTACCACTTCAAGTACATTTCAAATACTAGATCATGCCAAGTTTTCCTCTCCTCTCCCTCTGCTTCTATTTCCAAAATTTTTCGCCTCATCAATTTGTATTACTATTCTTTTTTCACTGTAATATTTATTCAATATTACCCTGGACTGGGTACCTGAAGCGGAGGGCTTATCACCTTTCCTTCGTGTGTTAATTAATGATCAAGATAACATTGTGTTTATGTGATGCAGTGCCCTATGCACCATTGGGTGCGGATAAGGGTTAGAAGAAGTTCTTTCTTTGCTTGAACTGAACAGATCTGTCTCAGAATAACATTGTAAGGTATTGAATCTGGAAGTTTTGTTATTACTCCAATCTCCTTCTAACCTTTATCCCCACCCAATGGTGCATAGGACACAACATTATACAGAAATTTTATTTGGGAATTTAACAGAACAGCTTCATAAAGTCATTCACATATCGCTCACTCCTTTCAACAACGTCATATATCAAAATTGTCAATATTCATATATCAAAATCGTCAATTTTCAGTTGTGCATGTTTTCGGAATGCCTAGAAAATGTTCTATATCCCAGCAAAAGCGGCATATTTTTAACTTAATATTTACCCGCTACAGGGCCGAAAGTGTTGTTTTTGCATTTTGAAGAAAAGGTATTGTTTAATAATTTTTTAAATATGCTTAATATTTTTCAAATGGAGAAAAAACATTCAGGTTGTACCTAAAAAGATATGTTGCATAGTAAAAAGTTCAATAAGTGGCTTGATATGTATTTTTAATACATTTTATTATATTTTTAAAATTTAAATACGATCTCCTGATAAATCAAGTTTTTTGATATATGACGTTGTTGAAAGGAGTGAGCGATTTACGATTATTACAAAAAAAAGTACTTGTAATGTTCCAATTACAAAGTTCTTTATTTGTAAATTTGTAAAAATACCTGGAAGAGGAACGGGAGGGAGGAAAAGGGGAAATGGGAAAGATCAAAGCTCAAGACAAAGACAATTGTATGAAACGAGGATGACACACCACGATATCAATGTCGACTGACATTGTTAAACGATCTCAGCGCTGACAATGTCGACTGAAACATATCAAATACCTTATTTATATTCATGGTTAAGCAATTTCGATGAACGATAAATATAGGAACTTTGTTTGGAGTTTGTTCCACTCGTGGGAAGAGCTAGCTATTAGCTGCCCAGTGGTAGATCAACTCAAGGGCGCTTTTAATTTTAACATGGAAAATGACCAAACGGAATAATTAGTTAGGATATATTATTCAACGCAGAAAATTTAATCTTTCATTTGACATTTTCATGATTTCAGGAAATTCATGAATAATCAAACATAATGTTTTCGTCAATTACAATCTGGTCACCATCATCGTACGTCTTTTTCTTTTCGTCCAGAAAAGACATCATGCTTACCGTTCAGAATCGCATGGGAAATATTTAGTAATACAGTAAAATCTCGATATAACGGACTAATGGAGGGAAGGGGTTTTCGTTAAAGTTGAAAGTCCGTTGCATAAAAATCGGTTTAAAACGTAACCAATATTTTGGTTGTTGAAAATAGGAATCCTGTATTTAGATATAAATAAACAATACAAAACACAAACAAAATTGTATTTATTGTCTTCGGACACTCTTCGTGAAGTGACGTTGCTATTTGATGATTTTAGTGATCCTGCTTTGAAAAAGGAATAAATTTTTGCATTCACTTTTGAAGTTTTGAGAGAAAATTTGTGATTATCATGACCGCTAAAAATTGTTGACATGCGGTGAAACTTGAAATTAAGCACATACAATATTAACAAGACTTTTTTTTACATTTACCAGATTTTTTGTCCATTATTCCTTAAATAGAGATCCGTTATATCTAGGTTTTACTATATTAATATTTAAAAATAAGTGTTACTACCTAATTATATGAAAAAAATATTGATTTAGTTTGTGTTTATTTATATTCCTGTATAGTTATTTTAAAATATACATACTGTAATAGCTAATTATATCCTTTAGAACGGATTTTTTGTTCTTTATATCCGAAGTCCGTTTAATAGAGATCCGTCATGTCGAGGTTTTACTGTACGTATAATGCGTCATGAATATAGTTTCCATATTTTGTATTTTAATTTGCCATACGGGTTATTCAGGCCCGCTGAATATTCAAATTTCGCACTATTTGGAATTTTCTAGTTACACCTTTATGGTTTGCTGGATGTTGGGTACTTTACGACCCGTAGTTGGTGGCTAGGCACTTTTGCACACTATTGTACATTCTTTTCACTCGTCACAAACAATATCACGACGCAGTCAAGTTAGCGATTTTTTTTCCTAAAATAATATGTAAATGGGTCATTGAAATTAATATTATATCTAACACTAGAATAAATACACGGTCACACAAAATTCACGGCTCTTCTGATAATATAAAATACAATTAAATAAAAAATTACACAAGGGTGTCAGAAACAAACTTCGGAATGAAACGAAGAAAAATAATTGAAGTAAAAATAAATAATCTGCATTAAAAAATTAACTATGCATTTTAAAATTGCCTCTTAATAACTTAAGGGGGTTTAAATTTGACCAATATTTAAAAGAGAATGCGTTAACACAAAATAGTTAAGTCATTTTAGGTTAGGTTAGGTTTGAAAACTGTCTCTTGATAACTTAACTTACCTTTGAGAATCCAAAACGATTTTATAATAACAAAATGCAATACAAATTTCGTCAGAACTTCAATTATTTGAGACCCAAATATTTCAATTACCTTTGTTCTTCCCAAAAAAAAACTATATTCAATTAAAAAAAATAAATTAAATGCCTTTTATACGTGTGAATTGAATGAAAAAAACTATTTTATCATTCATCAACAATAAACAATGAGTGTAAGTTCCTCTCCAAGTAGAAGAGCTAAATCTCTTTTTTAGAGAAGAACAGCGTAACTAGTATAAAGATATGTTAAAAAAAGAAATGTTAAGCAAATGAATTAATTAATAATTGTAATAGTTTTGTAACTATATTAAATAAAGATAAAAAATAAAATCAAATTTTATATTTACACAAGTACCTAAATATCTTTTTTCTTCTTATAAACCTTGAGGTAAAGTGGTCAACTCTCTAATAATAATAATAATAATAAATTCGGATAACTTATAAAGCGCCATTTTCGTAAAATACTACCTTAAGGGCACTTCACTGTGAATGAATTGAGGAAAATATTATGGTGGAAATGATTTAGCAAACTAGTATATTTTAAGTTTTTTTCTAAAGATCATCTCATTCTCACTATTTCTAACCATTGGTGGAAGAGCATTCCACGCCATCGTCCCCGCAACAGCAAAAGCACGCTCGCCAAATTTAGTGCGCTGGTTGCGAGCTGGTAAGATCACTTTGCCCATTGCAGTTGTTCTAATATGATATAAACATTTGAAATTTTGTTCAGTTAATATGTATGTAGTTAGTGGCTTACAATTTCAGTACTGCTAAAATAATGGGTTTTGTACTGTCATTTATTTATTTAATAAACATATTTTTACGGTCTTATAATAGAATCATATTTGGTTAGTCTACATATGTACAGTTTATTATTTTTTTCAGCGACACGACTTCTTTTTTACTGTTCAAGAGTTTTGAAGTACCGTGTGTATATTTTAACTGCGTTAAACTCAAACGTCAGATTACACCTTTTAACTTCTGTATAATTTCTAGGCGATCTGAAATGGAATCGACCACATTAGATAATCGCGTACAAGTTTTTATACATAAACAGGGCTGGTTTGGCTCGCAGGCGAAGGTACATATATATATATATATATATATATATATATATATATATATATATATATATATATTTATTTATATTTATATATATATATATATATATATATATATATATATATATATATATATATATATATATATATAAATATATATATATATATATATATATATATATATATATATATATATATATATATATATATATATATATATATATATATATATATATATATATTTATATAAATACATATATATATATATATATATATATATATATATATATATATATATATATATATATATATATACATATATATATACATATATATATATATATATATATATATATATATATATATACTTATTATACTTCTGTATAATTTCTAGGCGATTAGGAGTTAATCTGAAATGGAATCGACCACATTAGATAATCGCGTACAAGTTTTTATACATAAACAGGGCTGGTTTGGCTCGCAGGCGAAGGTACATATATATATATATATATATATATATATATATATATATATATATATATATATATATATATATATATATATATATATATATATATATATATATATATATATATATATATATATATATATATATATATATATATATTTATTTATATTATATATATATATATATATATATATATATATATATATATATATATATATATATATATAAATATATATATATATATATATATATATATATATATATATATATATATATATATATATATATTTATATAAATACATATATATATATATATATATATATATATATATATATATATATATATATATATATACATATATATATACATATATATATATATATATATATATATATATATATATATATATATATATATATATATATATATACATACATATATATATACATATATATATATATATACACAATTTTTTTAAACCCTCATAACTATTACCCTTATCACCCCAATGGTGCATAGCATATAAACGCAGTGTTATCTTGATCGTTGAAGGAAACACAAGAAGGAAAGACACACGAAGGAAAGGTGTTAAGCCCTGCGCTTCTTGTACCAGTCCAGGGTGATATTAAATAAATATGAGAGTGAAAATGGGTCATATTTACTTAGACCCTCCTGGGAATCGAACCCGGGACCTCCATCCAGCACGGCAGCCAAATGCGCTGACCACTGCGATACGGAGGTGGACAAAAACTATGCATGATTAATTATATATCGTAAAAAGATACAAAAAGAGATTTTTTTAATGGAGTTTCTATACCGGACCTGGGAATGCGGTGGAAGCTTCCAGAACACCATCATATCTGGACCATACTCTCAAAACCAGTTTTCGTTTTTAGATAATATTTCATTACGCGGTAAAAAAAAATCGGTTAATTTTCCAGTTTGGCTCTGCACGCCGAGTACGTTTTTGGATATAAATTATCTTATTATCTCACATGTGCGAGGAACTTGTTTTAATGGCTGATTTATATGAAAACATTATTAATTCATACGAGTCATAAGTAGGTACCCAATTTCAGGGCTGTCCATTTTTTAGGAAACCGGAAGCCCAGGATTTAATCCAGGATTCGGATCCCACATACTAATATAAGAGTTTCTGCTTAATAAAAAAGCTTCTTTATATCTCACCAATAGATGTCTCTAGTGAAGTTCTAGTGATTCAAGAACAAAGTTTCTAAATTGGTTAATATATATAGAACTTCCAAGAATTTGAGTAGTGTGGTTGTCAATAATGGGTAGAATTGGTGAATGTTACACGTGTGTAAAGTGATCACTTAAAACCACCCTATGACGGTCGTCAGCCCCGTAAATTCCCAGACTTCCATATTCTTCTTCATCTTTGATGAGATGTCAAAAAAATAATATGAAAATAACTCCTGTAATTGGAGGTAATCCAGATTTTGTGAACAAGTATTTGGACACACTCAAAATGTTGTAATAGTATCTAACAAATCATCAAATTTATATATTATTATATATTATTTTAATATTGGTAACATATTTAAATTATTGCCAGCTTTATTTGTTGATATCTACATATCGTAGTCGTACAGGAGAAAGTGACTAACTAACAAAACGTAAAATGTCCATTTAAGTAACTTTTGCTTGGCAAAAAAATAAAGATCAATGCAGTTAGTCATTTTTGATAAGTCAATATATTATATATTATTTCGAGAAATAAAAATACCATGTGTTCTGATCCACTCACATTTTTATTTAACCAACTAGTTTCGGCAACAACCTGTTGCCCTCTTCAGGGTTACATTTATTACTACTTATTATTAGTAATAAATGTAACCCTGAAGAGGGCAACAGGTTGTTGCCGAAACTAGTTGGTTAAATAAAAATGTGAGTGGATCAGAACACAAAGTATTTTTATTTCTCGAAATAATATATCAAGATGATCCACAAAGTTAATGCTTTCAATATTCAAAACACAATATATTATACTTCCAAGTGTTAAATCCTTTCAAGATTTTTTTAGGGCAATATTAAGCTAGTAAGATATCAAAAAGTCAATGATCACGTTTTTGTAAGAAATGCACTTGGTCACTTTCTCCTGTATGACTACGATATGTTTTTTCACATTTTTATAACACAAATGGTAATGTAGTGGTAAACAAACAATCCACACTACTACTATTACAGCTTTATAAACCATAGACAATAAACCGTATGACGTCATAAAACGTTCGATGACGGAAATTTTATGACGTATGCGAACGCACGTTTTTCGTTTTATTAAAATATCTAAAGTTTAAACCGTAATATCTCCTTAGTTCTTAGTTCTCTACAGATTTGAATAAGAATGTTACCGATAGTCTTGTGATTTTTCATATTAATTTATTAGCCAATTAACCAACATCGTGACAAAAATCTATTGTGACACGTATTTCTTTGTATTTTACATTGCTTTCGATATCATATCCGAAACATAGTCAAAATTTGACCAAACCAAATAATTTATGCAAAAAGGCGGAAGCCTCTTAATGCTGTAAAATGAATTGATAAATTCTCTTGATAATTTATATACTTGGTGACTGCCATTAAAAAATATTTAAAAAAAAAATCCACAGGAAGATGAATTTAGTATTCGTATACTTACAACGATTTTGACACGCTTATGATATTGATAAGAATGTTTAACTAACTAGCTAACTAACCATCACGCCGCTTCCCCGCAGGAGTAGGCAGAGAGAATCGAACGCCACACCACTCTGTCTTTGCAAACATTCTTTGCCTCTTCTACATTTAAGCATCCCCTCATACATACCCGACGATTATTACGACTCCTGACCCTTCCGCTTTCAAGTATTTGACATACCTGATTGTGCCAAGTTTTCCTCGGTCGTCCTCTGCTTCTTTTTCCAACTACATTCGCCTCATAATTTTTTTTAACCGTTCTTTCTTCACTCATACGCTCCACATGTCCAAACCATCTCAATACACCTTTCTTAATTTTATCGATAATGCTTATCTCAGCCTTACATTCTTTCCTTATTTCATCATTCGAACATCTAAGGATTGCATTTCGACTGCATTCAGTCTGCTTTCATCCTTCTTTTGCCAACTCCATGCTTCGCTTCCATACATAAGGGTTGAAACCAGAACTCCATTGTGTACTGCCAGTTTAGCTTCCGCTGATAGATTTTTATTTGCTAAAACTGATTTTAGTGCACAATTCACTCTGTTCCCAGCATTCACTCTCCTTTCTATGTCTTTATCAATCTTTCCATCCCTGGAAAACATACTACCCAAATATATGAAATCATCTACCTGTTCCAAAATCTCCCCATTTACCAATATTTCAAACTCAGATCTACATTCATCTTTTTCAAAAACCATGATTTTGGATTTATAATACCAGTAAATTACTCATCTCAATTACTTACTGTCCGCCTCCGTAGTGTAATGGTCAGCACGCTCGGCTACCGTTCTGGAGGTCCCGGGTTCGATTCCCAAGGGGGGTAAAATAAATATAAGTGATTTTTTCACTGTCATATTTATTCAATATTACCCTGGACTGGTACCTGAAGCGGAAGGCTGATCACCTTTCCTTCATGTGTAAAACGATCAAGATAACATTGCGTTTATATGACGCAGTGCCCTATGCACCATTGGGGTGCGGATAAGGGTTTAAAAAAAATTAAAAAAAATTACTCATAGCATTTCAATTGTATTTCTAACTTGCGGCGGTGCGCTACACATAGTGACGTAATGAGGATACCGCACAAAAACGGACCCGTTTTGGACAGCCCTGAAATATTTAATGAGATATTCATGTAAAAATATAGTTATTCATTTAATGGGATGTGATTCAATTAAAAAATGAAATGTTCAATGCAGAAATATACGTAATATGTAATGGTATGCTTGACGGGTCATTAATATAGAATGGTGAGACGGGTCATGGACCGCGTGGATGCAGGCCATTCTAGACAATCCATCAAACGTGGTATTTCGGTATTTTTACTATGAGGGTAAAACAAGTTTATGAGGTGAATGTAGTTGGAAATAGGAGCAGAGAAAAACCGAGGAAAACTTGGCATAATCAACTACATATCGCTCACTCCTTTCAAGAACGTCATCAATCAAAAAACTTGACTTTTCAGGAGAACGTTTTTAAAGTTTAAGAATATAATACAATGTATTAAAAATAAATATCAAGCCACTTATTGAACTTTTTACTTTGCAACACATCTTTTTATATAATCTTTTTAGGTTCTTTTTAGGTTTCTCCATTTGAAAAATATTAAGTATATTTAAAAAAATAATTCACCAATACATTTTCTTCAAAATGCAAAAACAACACTTTCAGCCCTGGAGCGGGTAAATATTAAGTTAAAGATGTGCAGCTTTTGCTGAGATAAAGTACATTTTCTGGGTATTCCGAAAACATGCACAACTGAAAATTGACGATTTTTGATTTATGACGTTCTTGAAAGGAGTGAGCGATATATCAAATACTTTTCATTTAGTACTTAAATGAATTTTGATTCACGATAATCCAATGCCTTGTTTTTTTTAAACATTTATTATTCGTTAGTCAAGAGAGGTATTAGAAATATGTGCAAAAATACTACAATATGGGCATCTAAAAGTATTGGAATATTTTTATAGATTTATTTCTTATGCGATAAATTCTTTATAACACAAGTCACTCCAAATATAAGTTATTTATGCTCAACATTAAAACGGTTAAAAGTGAAAAAAAATCCTTTGTAAAATATTATACAAACAGATGCTGTTCCATCCACTCGTATAATACAACATTAATAAATTAATGATTCACAAAATGCCAAATATAAGTCACTCGAAATACAAGTTGTTTGTTTTCAATATGTATCTACCTCAGAAATGGTAAAAAAGGGTTAAAAGTGAAAACATATTTTAGCATGTAAAATATAATACAATCAGATGCTGTTCCATCCACTCGTGTAATACATCATTAATAGATGAATGATTTACAAAATACCAAATACAAGATATTTATTTTTAACATGTACCTACCTCAGAAATGGTTTAAAGTGAAACTTTTGCAAGTAAATATTATACAAATAGCTACCACTC
Organism: Brachycentrus maculatus; assembly: GCF_059751285.1. NCBI lineage: Eukaryota > Metazoa > Arthropoda > Insecta > Trichoptera > Brachycentridae > Brachycentrus > Brachycentrus maculatus. The sequence continues at coordinate 111,027 of NW_028281024.1, read as the reverse complement.
TATCCACTCGTGTAATATAGCATTAATAGATGAATGATTTACAAAATACTAAATACAAGTTATTTATTTTTAACATGAACCTACCTCAGATATATTGAAAAGAGGGTTAAAAGTGAAACGATATTTTTGCATGTATTTATCCAAACAGATACCGCTCGCTCTACTCGTGTAATGATTATTTTCTATTTTCATTTTCATCATTTTAATTTTTTGTTTTCTGTTAAAATCAAATATTTGTAGTTTATATTAGAACTTTTAATCTATTTTTATTTTTGATATCTATTATATTATTGCCTTTATTATAAACCTAAAATAAAATTTAGACCCACACATAGGCCATGCCTTTGTGGGATCTTCTTTTGTATTAATGTAATATTTTGTTGTACTTGTAATTATAATATATTGTGAAATGCAAAAGAACTTAAAATAAAGAAAAAAAACATGTAGGTACCTACTCAGAAGTAATCAGTAAAGGGTTAAAAGTGAAACGATATGTTTCATGTATTTATACAAACAGATCCCTATCGGTCTATCCACTCGTGTAATACAACATTGATAGACGAATGATTCACAAAATACCAAAGTAATTTATTTTTAACATGAACTTCCCTCAGATATAGTCAAAAGAGGGTTAAAAGTGAAACGATATTTTTGCGTGTATTACACAAACAGATGCCGCTCTATCCACTCATGTAATACAACATTAAAAGACGAATGATTTACAAAATACCAAAGTAATTTATTTTCAACATGAACTTCCCTCAGATATAGTCAAAAGAGGGTTAAAAGTGAAACGCTATTTTTGCATGTATTTATACAAATAGATGCCGCTCTATCCACTCGTGTAATACAACATTAATAGATGAATGATTTACAAAATACCAAAGTAATTTATTTACAACAAAATAATATGAAAGTAATTTATGTTCAACATGAACTTCCCTCAGATATAGTCAAAAGAGGGTTAAAAGTGAAACGATATTTTTGCGTGTATTACACAAACAGATGCCGCTCTATCCACTCATGTAATACAACATTAAAAGACGAATGATTTACAAAATACCAAAGTAATTTATTTTCAACATGAACTTCCCTCAGATATAGTCAAAAGAGGGTTAAAAGTGAAACGCTATTTTTGCATGTATTTATACAAACAGATGCCGCTCTATCCACTCGTGTAATACAACATTAATAGACGAATGATTTACAAAATACCAAAGTAATTTATTTTAACATGAATTTCCCTCAGATATAGTCAAAAGAGGGTTAAAAGTGAAACGCTATTTTTGCATGTATTTATACAAACAGATGCCGCTCTATCCACTCGTGTAATACAACATTGATAGACGAATGATTTACAAAATACCAAATACAAGTATCTCGACTTGCACAATCATGTCAGCCGTTTATTGTGATCAATCATTTTTTTCGCATACAATCTTTACAATTTTGATGTATGTAGCACACGACGTAAGATCGTAGGTTACTTTTCATTCCATTCGCAAAAAAACATGATACGTACATTGCCATTATGCATGGCGTACCGACATTTAAAATATGGTAAACCACCGCAAGTCAGAAATTATGGGAACGTTAATTTTTATGGGTTTTTATCTATTACCATAAAAATATATACTTATAGATTTAAGAAAGTTAATTCTTGGAGTTAACCTGAATTTTTAGAGGTTTCTTATAAAATAACATAGAAACAACTCAGTTGAGGCCCAGCATTCGTTAAGTCGCAACTTAATTTTCACTAAATCCAGGTAACAAATTAATAATAATAATAATAAAATTGGATAACTTATATAGCGCCATTTTCGTAAAAAAATACCTCAAGGGCGCTTCACGGTGAATGAATTGGGGAAAATATTATGGTGGAAATGATTTAGCAAACAAATGTGTTTTTAGTCTTTTTCGAGGCGAATGTGATTGGGAAAATGAGCAGAGGAACACCGAGATAAACTTGGCACGATCAGGTACCTATGCCAAATAATATGATTTAAAATTAGTTTAAATCGTTATTTTATTCGGTTTTTTAATTCGATCGCCCACCATTGAACCATTTGTGATAGCCCTTTAATGCATATGAACGTATGCACACACGTACGTGCTAGGTACCTGCCTATATTGTGATTGAAAGTTAAAATGCTCGTCGTTTACGCGCACTAAATGAATGTGTATACAACTTTACGGGACCATTAATATTGCGAGCACGTTTTCCTTTTGACAGTGTTCAGTATTCACACACGCAATGTATTATGCTCTTCGTTTACTACTCGCATGCTGCCGACGTCAGGCGATAGCCGTTAGGTGCTCAGTGCTCGGCAGTGCATGGTGCTCGGCAGTGCATAGTGCTCGGCAGTGCTCAGCAATTCGTGCTCACGACTAGTGGTCACTATAAAGTGCTAAACTATCATCATACGTGTGATCAACGATATTTAAAAAAAATTTTAAATACACGTGCTAAAATCTCAATTTACATTGTATATATTAATAAAACGCATTTGTTGAGAACTCGCCATTATTTCCTCCTCTAGAGCAGTGGTCTCCAAAGTGTGGTACGCGCAGCCTGAGGGGTGCATAGAAAGTTCAAGGAAGTACGCCACATTAGTCTTCTAAAACAGAGAAACAAAGGTCGAATATAGCACTTTCTGCAAAAAGTATTATAATGCGATCATTTCCGACGGTTCAATTAATTCAAAAATATACACACACACACACAATATATGTATATATACAATATATATATATACAATATATATATATATATATATATATATATATATATATATATATATATATATATATATATATACAATATATATATATATATATATATATATATATATATATATATATATATATATATATATATATATATATATATATATATATATATATATATATATATAAAAGGTATTTACTTGTTTATTTATTTTTCAAAACGTGATTGAAAAAAATCCGTGAAGTGCACAAGCGGCTTAAGTCATTCCTTCCCTTAAGTCATTATTGCGGCTGAATCCAGTGCTCTCCTGACCTTAAAATTGTGTTACACATTTCTATATTTTATTTATTTTAAAAACATATTTTTCATACAAAAATCATATATACATATAATATTCCCGATGAGTAATTTCCATTTCTTATTTTGGGACATGGGATTAACGTTAACAAGACTGGAACACAAATAATAAAGTAACAAAAAAGATTTAAAAAAAAAACTTAAACTAATTCTAATACATGGCAAAATAAAAAAAAAACAATAACAGGTATAATAAATAGGCACAAGAAGCAAATTAATAAATTAATTTCTAGTTAAAAATGAAAAAAAAAAACTATTAAAAAATGCTTATTGCTCTTAATTTGGGTCTTATTACTGTTGAATATAACGTGTATGTAATATCCAATATATCACCAGGCTACATAAATATGTATGAATCTATAAAACATGTCGGACTTAATGATATAAATATGTATGAAGGCATGAACTAACGCAGCTGTAATAAGTAGTGTCTTTTGTGCTGGGAGTTTTTGACTGTAGTTCGTTATTCTAGAATCTAATATGATCTATTCGTGAGTTGGAATCAGTACCGGTGAACTATGCGCGGATCCGGATCACAGTGACTCGTTTAGTTAATCTGGTTCGTTTGCGTTGCCAGAAAGTCTGTCGACCGAGAAGCAAATGGCGTCCCTACCGTACTTGGCTCTTTGCTTATTGCCTTTAGTTTTGGTCTTATTACTTTTGAATTAAACGTGTATATAATATCATATATTGTATATCAGCAGGCAATATAAAAATGTATGATTTTGTAAAATATGTCGGACTTAATGATATCAATATGTATGAAGGGATGAACTTATAAGTAGTGTCTTTTGTGCTGGGAGTTTTTGACTGTAGTTCGTTATTCTAGAATGCAATATGATATATTCGTGAGTTGGACTCAGTACTGGTGAACTATGCGCGGATCCGGATCGCAGTGACTCGTTTAATTAATCTGGTTCGTTTGCGATGGCAGAAGGTCTGTCAACCGAGAAGCAAATGGCGTCCCCACCGTACAAGTCGCTGCCGCTGTCGTCGCCCAGCGGACGGCCCCGCTCCGTGATGGAGAGCATCCTGGTGGCCAAGATGGAGTCCCTGAGCAACGGGAGACACCCTTTCTACAGGAACGACTCTATGGACAGCTGCAGCAGCATGGGGTCCGTCTCCTCGGCGTCCAGCGACGTGTGCAGCTGTGACGACTGCCTGCTCGGAATTGCTGATCTATACTTGATCGGCCCGGCGGAACGAGCGAGAAAAAAGGTAGGGCAAAAATACAATATTAAAATGTTTTTATAATTAAAATGTTTCTTTGTTTTAAAATCACTATAAATATTTTTTTATAACTTAATTATAATGTCTACCGGTTTCGAAGCTAACCGCTTCTTTATCAAGACTGATTAATACTAAAACACTATTTACTAAACAATATTCAAAATATTTTTTGACATCTTATCAAAGATGAAGAATCTTATCAAAGATGAATGGAAGTCTGGGCATTTACGGGGATTTAAGTGATCACTTTACACACGTGTAACATTTACCAATTATACCCACTATTGACAACCACACTTAGCAAATTCTTGGTAGAATTATAAGAATTATAATTAAGAATTGAAATTATATGTATGAACCAATTTAGAAACCTTGTTCTTGAATGACTAGAACTTCACTAGAGACATCTATTGGTGAGATGTCAAGAAGCTTTTTACTAAGCAGAAACTCTTATATCAGTATGTGAGGTCCGAATCTTGGATTATAATCACACACGTGAGAAACGCCAGAAAATACCATTTTCATTTTTATTATTAAGCTTATAATTTGACTAGATACTTTATTTACAACATTTTGAGTGTGTCCAAATACTTGTTCACAAAATCTGGATTATCTTCAATTACAGGAGTAATTACTCCTGTAAATGGAGATAATCCAGATTTTGTGAACAAGTATTTGGACACACTCAAAATGTTGTAAATATTCAAAATATTTTGACGGTTAGGGAAAGAAGCTTGGGTAGATCCAAGTGGCTTAATTTTTTGTGTTGATTGGCAGTCACAGTCAAAAGGGATCAGGGATGATGAGTGATTGGAAACATATTTGATAACGGACTTTTAGCAAACTCATTAACTTGTGTATTTATTAGTTGTAAATTATTATTAATATATATATAATAATATAATAAAATAAATATAAGTGATTTTTTCACTGTCATATTTATTCAATATTACCCTGGACTGGTACCCGAAGCGGAGGGCTGATCACCTTTCCTTCATGTGTAAACGATCAAGATAACACTGCGTTTATATGACGCAGTGTCCTATGCACCATTGGGGTGCTGATAAGGGTTTTATTATTATTTTATTATTGGTGCTACATTACTTTTTTCCATGCTGTATGTAGTACACCCGCGCCTGCGATGACTTCCTAGTGTGGAATGTATGCATGCATTATACTTAAAATGTTAATATTTAAATTAATAGGTGCACATAATTTGGTACCACAAACATTGTATTTATGCGAAGGTAGAGACAGAAATTGTTTTAGTCATTTTTTAAGCAACCATATTATTCGAAAGAATATGGAAATCGTAATTAAAATAACATAGGCTCCGTTGAATACTGTCGGTAAAATTACATACAATAAAAGCAACGTAAGTATACAAAGTTTGGTACCGACATTTATTGATGGAATTGCATTTTATACAATAAAACAACAATTGTACAGTTTTTCCTTTTGTGATTCCTTTTATTTTGTGTGACCAGTGACCGGATTTCGTCGTTACCGACATCATCTGAATGATAATGTGGAAAACGATGAAATCTGGTCACTTGCCAAATAAAATAAAGTCAGAAAAAAACCATATACTTGCCTGCAACATTTTCAGTGTGTCCAAATACTTGTCTGCAAATCTGGATGATCTCCGCTTCGGTTATAATAATAATAAATAATAATAAAATTGGATAACTTATATAGTGCCATTTTCGTAAAAAAATACCTCAAGGGCGCTTCACGGTGAATGAATTGGGGAAAATATTATGGTGGAAATGATTTAGCAAACAAATGTGTTTTTAGTCTTTTTCTAAAGATCATCTCACTCTCACTATTTCTAACCATTGGTGGAACAGCATTCCACGCCGTCGGTCCTGCAATAGCAAAGGCAATAGCAGTTGTAGCCGATCGAAGCGTGAGACGTCTATCAACCAATTCATCTGGAATACACAGCTCCTTAAGATACTCTGGAGCCATATTGTGTATTGATTTATTGATTTATTATCATGTTTTCAGGTGGGTTTCATTCGGTTATCATGTTTTCAGGCGGGGCTCAAGTATGAAAATTGAATCTAAGATTCGGACCTTGCATACAAAAAATAGAAGGATTTTCACTTAATAAAAGCTTTCCCAATTCCAACATAGATGGTTGTTGTGAACTCACGTGTACTATGCCACGAGTTTCATCAATACATCTAGAAGTTCTGAAAATTTAGTAATATTACACGTGTGTAAGTGATCACTTAACCAAGCCTATGACGATCGTAAGCCCTGTAAATGTCCAGACTTCCATATTCTTCTTCATCTATGTTGAGATGTCAAAAATATATACCAAGTTTTTGTTTTATTAAACAACATACACAATACTATATGTATGACAAGGAATGAAACATCATCTAAATAGCTTATTTTCCTAGTTAAATTTTATTTGGCAGTGACCGGGTTTCGTCGTTACATCGATAATAACGAAACCCGGTCACTGGTCAAATAAAATAACAGTGGAAAAGGGTATTTAGTTGTTTATTTTATTATTATACAAAATGCAGTTCAACTAAAAAATATCTGTAAAAAAAGTTATCTAACTAAAGTTATTAACGTAAATTAAAAAGAAATTAAGTAAATATTAAAAGAAGAAAAAAAAATAAAGAAAATATTCAAAATAAGAAACTGTTATATCAGAAAAATCGAAATGAATTAAAAAGTAAAAGAATCAAAGAAATCACCAATATGCACATATATATGTATATATATGTATATATATATTTATATATATATATATATATATATATATATATATATAAATATATATATATATATATATATATATATATATATAAATATATATATATATATATATATATATATATATATATATATATATATATATATATATATATATATATATATATATATATATATATATATATATATATATATATTATATAAATATATATATATATATATATATATATATATATATATATATATATATATATATATATATATATATATATATATTTATATGTATTTATATATATATAAATATATATGTATATATATATATATACTATATATATATATATATATATATATATATATATATATATATATATATATATATATATATATATATATATATATATATATACATATATTAATGTTTTTCAAATTCAATCATACACCAGACTGCAATACGAAAAAATGCAAATTCCTCTGTATCGTCGAATATCTTCGTCTGACTCAATTACCAATCATTTGATTGATAACATTATTAGTTACAGTATAAAAAAATGTTTATTAAGACATTTGAGAGAATTATAAAAGTCACGTTGACTGATCAAACCTAAATATTTGGGCGCTTATGTCGTTCTTATTCTGAAATCAGAATAAAGTCACATATCGCTCACTCCTTTCAAGAACGTCATCAATCAAAAAACTTGATTTTTCAGGAGAGCGTTTTTAAAGTTTAAAAATATAATACAATGTATTAAAAATAAATATCAAGCCACTTATTGAACTTTTTACTGTGCAACAGATCTTTTTAGGTAAAACCTGAAGGTTTTTTCTCCATTTGAAAAATATTTAGTATGTTTAAAAAAATAATTAAACAATACCTTTTCTTCAAAATGCAAAAACAACACTTTCTGCCCTGTAGCGGGTAAATATGAAGTTAAAAATATGCCACTTTTGCTGGGATATAGTACATTTTCTGGGCATTCCGAAAACGTGCACAACTAAAAATTGACGATTTTTGATTTATGACGTTCTTGAAAGGAGTGAGCGATATGTACATGTATACGTTTCAAGTGAGTTTTCCGTTCCGCCTCCGGTAATGTTGTTGGTTACGCTGTTATATTTCAGCAACTTTTGTACCAATAAAGCCGTATTGGCCATATTTGGAGGGCTCTATACCAGCGTTTCCCAACTTTTACTTTAATTGTACCACTTGGTAAAAATGATAATATCATATTTTTAGAATTTTTTTTAATTCTACTTGCATTATACATTTATAGTGGGACTGTTTTACCCAAAACTCAATTTATTTAAGTTTTAATAAATACCAAAAGTTTTATTTTGTGTGATAAAATGAGACGTTTGAACTTTATATATCACAATGCTTTAAAAAAAAGGTGCCGAAGCTCATTTCTTGTCGAAATTTAAAACCAGGACATTAAAAGAAATATTTTTTGAACAACAAATATTTACATTAATTTTTTTTTAATTATTTGTATTAAAAAGCGTCGTAAGCAATTTTTCCAAAAATAACCGATATTAATAGAAAATTAGTAAAAAATTATAGTTTTTTTTAAAATAGCACATTCTTTTATGTCTGTGTTTTTTAAAAAACATTTTATGTTCGCCATTACTGATTATTTTTAGCGTAATACCAACTATCCACTGGCGTTCCACCGGTGGTACGCGTACCACAGGTTGGGAACCGCTGCTCTACACATATCCATGTAATATTGTTGACACAATATAACATACATGCAGGTATAGCATTCGAACTTATGTTAGGAATGTTTGAGATATCGACAATTTTTTTAGTATGCAGAGAGAGTTGAACACCATACCAATCTGTCTTTGCAAAAATTCTTCGCCTCTTCCAAATTCACGCATCTCCTGTGGAAGAGGTCACATTACCCGACATTTCGACCAAAAGTACAGGGGAATTTTTAATTACACAATTTTAGTAACAAAGCATCCTTAAAAAGACCCATTTTTGTGACAGAAATGCCAGTAGAAGGTAAATATGTACGATTCAACACTGAAAAATATTTTTTTATAGTATACATTTTATTTATACTATCGTGTATACATCGTAAGGAATGCTGTTTTACAAGATAAACTTTATATGATATTGAGTTAATATATCAGGTCTGTCCAAAGCGTGGCCCGAGGGCCGTATGTGGCCCGCGGCTTATGTATATGCGGCCCGCGACATATTTTTGATCTACCACAAATGCGAAATTTTCTTTTAAAAAAAATATTTCGTCATTATTTTATTTTTATGACATCCCCAATAAATTAATAAAATATTTTTTCACATAAGAACTAATAAAATTTATGATCCTTATTATTAAAATGACTTCCTTATATTTTTATTGTTTGTTTAAAAAGTAAAAATATTTGTTTCTGCGGCCCTGCAATCTATTTAGTTTATTTTAACTGGCCCGGGATTTGGTTTGGACAGCCCTGACCTACATGATGTCAACTGTTGTCTTTTTGGTAGGATGACATATCCACGTGTTACACATATGTTCATTAATCATTAAAATTAAAAGTAATTTTACATATTTGTTACTTTTTGGGCATTTACGAAAAGTGTCTATTAAAAAATATTAATTTTTTTACGAAGTAAAATATTTTATTATTATTTAAAATTCAAATTTAAATAGCCTTATAGGCTTAGAAGATTATAGATTATAGAAGATTCTTTTAATATAAAAAATAAAATTGGTTTTCCTACAAAGTGAAATATTTTATTATTATTTAAAATTCAATTTCAAGTCCTTAAGTTTCCAATTGATTATATCGACTATGTATACATGTATACATAGGTTTAATGTAACTAGTATGTATTTTATAATTGTTTAGAATTTTTCTATATGGTAAATAATAAATGAATCAATAAATTAGTGTACTAAATTCTGAAAATATAATTAGTTGTAAATTTTAATGAAGAAAGTATGTATTTTTAAATTGTTTGAAAATTTTCCATGTCGTAAATAATAAATATAATAAAATTACATCAATAAACTACTATCGTAAATTCTGAAAATATAATAAGTTGTAAAATTTAATGTAACACAATGTAATTTATAATTGTTAAGAATTTTCCTACTTTAAAAATAATAAATAAATCAATAAATTATATCGTAATACCTGAAAATAAAAATAGTTGTATAATTTAATGAAGAGAATATGTATTTCACAATTGTTGAGAATTTGTCCATACCGTAAATAACAAATAAAATAAAATCTGTAAATAGAATTAATATTTTCTGTAGATGTTACAGTTTTTTTAATGATTAATCCGTTTAAGGGTAGTAAGGAAATGTGAAAAATATTTTCTCACACATTTTCACCCTTTTTCAACCATAAATATTTATTTTTTGTACTGTATTTTATTTTAGTTACATTGTATTCAATAAAATAAAGAATCCAAAAGCTTACAAGGCTGATAAGCGCCATCTATGTACTCAGTGATTGTTTCATAAAACACAATTTATCATATTCATAGTTATATTTTTTACGAGCGTACGTAACCGCCTACAATTCCTGTACCTATCTGAGATTCTAATAAATTATATCTTGAACACTGTGTGACTTCTTATCACGCTTTGCTTTACACTCAGTTACAGCTTGTTCCGATAGATGTCAGTGGAGATAAAATTAAATAACGTGAAGAAAAAAATTTTAAATATAAAAGTATATAAGTATGTATATATATATATATATATATATATATATATATATATATATATGTATTTATATATTTATATATATATATTTAAATATATATATATATATATATATATATATATATATATATATATATATATATATATATATATATATATATATATATATATATATATATATATATATATATATATATATATATATATATATATATATATATATATATATATATATATATATTTATATATATATATGTATATATAAATATATATATATATTTATATATATATATATATAAATATATATATATATATATATATATATATATATATATATATATATATATATATATATAAATATATGTTTTATTTAATATAGTTACAAAAAATATTACAATTTAATTTACTAGACATTTCTACTTTTTATATTTTTTTCTTTGATCGGTGACCGGGTTTCGTCGTTACCGGCATCACCAGTATGATGATATTTTAAACTATTACAATCCAAAAAAGGCACTAAGTTTTTGTGCTTGGAGAGGGACTTACACTCAATTTTCATTGTTTATACTTAATTCATAATATCATTCATTAAATATACACAATGAAAATTTAGTGCAAGTCCCTCTCCAAGCACAAGACATAGTCTCTTCTAAAGTAATATTTCAATAACCTCCCTACAGATATAAAAACAAAACATAAGATATTAATATTCTTAAAACATATATCGCTCACTCCTTTCAAGAACGTCATAAATCAAAAAACTTGATTTTTCAGGAGAACGTTTTTAAAGTTTAAAAATATAATACAAAGTATTAAAAATAAATATCAAGCCACTTATTGAACTTTTTACTGTGCAACAGATCTTTTTAAGTAAAACCTGAAGGTTTTTTCTGCATTTGAAAAATATTTAGTATATTTATAATTAAACAATACCTTTTCTTCAAAATGCAAAAATGACACCTTCCGCCCTGTAGCGGGTAAATATTAAGTTAAAAATATGCCGCTTTTGCTGGGATATAGTACATTTTCTGGGCATTCCGAAAACACGCACAACTCAAAATTGGCGATTTTTGATTTATGACGTTCTTGAAAGGAGTGAGCGATATTTAAAAAAAATGAATCCACATTTTTTTTGTATGTTTGTTCTATTAACTTCATTTTTTCAGTATCTTCTTTTCAAAACCGTATTATTGAAATCAATTACGTAAAATGTTACCTACATTTAGATAAAATTAAGTTGCGACTTAACGAATACTGGTCCTTAAGTACGCAGTTTACATATTCTAATATAATCTAATATAATCTAATGCTATACCGAATATTTTTTAATACTTTTATGGTAATGAATATTGGAAAAATGGGCGCTTTGCAATAAATTAAAGAATCAAAGGTCGTTAGAAAATATAATCACAATTTATTGATATTTTTATGACGTGAAATTATAATTGCTCGTTTGTACCTAGGATGTTCTAGTGCCAAAAACGACATTGATGTAAACCGGTTCACGGCGTTTATTATCTGTTTGCCTATCTATAAAAATAAAAATGTGAATGTTCGTTTGTTCAAAATCTAAATTTACATTTAAAGTCTACCTTTGACCTGATGATTGAATGGTTATTCCGAAACCGGTAGTCATGCAGTAATCTTTCTTAAGTGGTATTACACAGTGTACAATGAATGAAAATTAAGAGGGTTTTTCTACTAATGTTATTCACGGATTGCTTTGAAATTTTGAAACAACGTTGAATTTGAAAACGTTTTATAAGCCTTTTTCTATCTTTTTCATTTACCCAGACTGAATCACAGCTACGCGGCCAGATATAAATATATATAATATAAGAGCTATGAGATTATAAATAAAAACGTATCAGAGGACAAGTGAAAATGTTTTATTTTTAGTTTTACAACCAATTGTTTTACAGTTATGGCATCGCCATCTGTTGAACGTAACACCAGCACACGCTGTGTTACGGACCATAGACATACCAACAAATAGAGCCGACAATAATTTAGCAATGTTACCAAAATTGAAATAACTCCATCGTTTTTGTGACGTCATTCATTGCCAACTTACGAAAAAAACGTTTTTTTGAAGGCGAATCGTCCAAAAGAAAATGATGAATGAAAAAATGAATTACATCGGCTGTTATAAACACACAACGAGTCTAATACAATCCTTTATAGGTTGAGTATGTTAAATTAGATATTCCTCCTGTCTGACAAAGATCCATTATACGAAAAAAAGAGTGATAGAGACTGAGTTGATATTCAAATTTTAAAAAATACAAATTGTAGTTGCTAATTATACCCTTTCGATCTAACATGTTTTCGGTTCAACGTTTAAATAAAATTGAAGAAAAAAACTTGTAAATTTAATAAGTGCTCTTGAATGGTAGTACTGTTATAATAACGATCTTGATTGCTCGATTCTCATTTCATTAAGGCTTCGTACTATGGTACTATGATAAATATAAACGCGTACTGCGAACCGCTGTAATAAGGTTGGTTTACATTGGTAGTACTTCATATATAAAAAATCGTCAATTTTCAGTTGTGCGTGTTTTCGTAATGCCCAAAAAATGTACTATATCCCAGCAAAAGCGGCATATTTTTAACTTAATATTTACCCGCTACAGGGTAGAAAATGATGTTTTTGCATTTTGAAGATAAGATATTGTTAATTTTTTTTTTAAAAAATATTCTTAATATTTTTCAAATGGAGAAAAAACATTCAGGTTTTACCTAAAAAGATCTGTTGCACAGTAAAAAGTTCAATAAGTGGCTTGATTTTTATTTTTAATACACTTTATTATATTCTTCAACTTTAAAAACGATATCCTGAAAAATCAAGATTTTTGATATACGACGTTGTTGACAGGAGTGAGCGAATAGCGTATTCTTCTTCTTAATCACTTAACTTAATTGATTTTTAAGTTTCATTTTACAAAAATTTTCTTCTGCGAAATTCGCCTTCGTACAAACGTTGTTTTCGTGAGTTGGTAACGAATGACGTCACAGAAACGCATTCACACTACTAGTATTACTGCTCTATAAAGCAGGTACGTAAAGGGATAACACGCTCGATGACGTATAGCGGTGTCCGTTTTTCGTTTTATTAAAATATCTAAAATTGAAACCTTCATATCTCCCTTATTTATCTACAGATACAAGAACCGTACCAATAGTCTTGTAATTTTTCATATTAATTTATTTACCAATAATAACAGATAATAAGAAAAATCCATTGTAATGAAGGATCTATTATAAACTCCATACTGTTTGCTACACTCTCTTTAGTACCAATTATGCAGTGTTCACATTGCGCTAGTAAGGGGGTAGTACTTGCAAATCTACCAATGTAAACGGGCTAGTATGTGGTAAGTAGTCTACACTCGGTAGCCCGCGATATCCACACTCCACGCTCTCCACGCGGTGTAGGTCTCGGTCTCGGGCCACAGTCAGGCTGCGATAGCCCGAGACGGTAGACAGCGCCTGCGCTAACGGCGCACGGTTCGCGCGCTAATTCGCTGGCGAGTACTGCCGAAGGCCCTAAACCAACCACCCTCTTGGAATTTTCCCCATTTTCCAGTACCAAAATTTCATCCCTTAAGTGTCACCATTAGACCCAGTGCTCAATGTTACATTTTGCTTATATTTTCATAATTTATGTGATTGTGTGTAGATCTACGTTTAAACAGACGTGATAATGTTATAAAATATTGTATATGTTTATAATAAATTAGTTTCGTAAACAAGTGTTTTTTCTAATAAATCAAGTATGTAGACTTAATGACTTTGAATGAAAATAAGCAAATACGTTATCGCATTTGAAAAAAAAAACAAAATGTGACAGGAATACTTAAGATCTTTTTTGAAACTTGTGAACGAAGAAAAGTTTTGATCGTGTAATTTCTTATAGCTTGTAGTAATCCGATTATCATTTCTTCGCTTAAGACTTATAAAACGAGAGAACATAAACAGGTTATTGGATATAAGCTTATATCGAGGTGTAGCCATAAATTCGGCTCTCTGATTCCGATCGAAAGCTGCGCAGTCCCAAACGTACCATTAGTTGTTATGACTATTCGTAAATGAGCATATCAAACATCTCGGCGATGTCGGCTCTCCACTAATAAAGTATGATAGAATGATAATATTCACCTGTCAGGGACCTGCCGAACCACTTTCTACTGCCGGATCTCGGCGTCCATGCGGAGTGCGCCTTGTGGCCATCCCAGCGTAGATCTGATATGTTTATTTAACAACAGATCTATCGAACGTGCCGGTATTGCCGAAACGGATACAATTAGTACGAGTACCGATGTAGCAATTACGAGAACAGCTGTATTCGGTGTCTAACTGGTCGCCTGAAGCGGCTGATACCCATCCGCGTTTGTCTCGAACAAGCGGGTAGAGAAGGAAACTCATTTAAAACCTGGCTTTTTGATGTACTCTAAAGATTTCCAAGAAGACATGATGATGAGAATATAAATATAATTAGAATCTTTAATTTACTGTCGAGTGATGAGCGTGATACCAAAAATTTATATTTTAATAAATGGAAAATATCCCCGTGGAGATATAGGTCAGAAATAAGCGTACAATTGAGATAAACACTATCTTAAAACGCAATTCGTTCAAAGCGAGCGTCCCATGTTTGGTTTACAACATTCCGTTATGTCATCAGTGTAAATTACTTAATAACATCGTCAGTTTTATTAATTCGAAATATATCTTTGTTAATGTCTTAAGCCAGTACGCAAAAATCAAAAACAAAAACGTTAAAATGACCGTGTTCGCATATCGTTACATGGAATTTTGATAATTGCCCGAGCAGCATGCCTGAGTGTGAGCATTATGTTAATGTAGTTCGCATTCTGGTTCCATCGGCCGAACTCACCGCTGAAATGCATCGCAGGGCGCAAGAAGCCGCGGCTCAGGGCGCTTCCCTGAAGTCTGACCCCAACCCAGACAGCAACGATTTGGAAGATAGCTGCCCTCACGACACCCCTTGCAAAGTCAAATGCAGAGAAAGAAGTCACAGTGAGAGAGAGAAGCACAGCCACTTCAAGGGGCATAATCTACACGAACCCCACAGACGGGAAAGAGCGCACCACGAAGGGCATTCCAATGAAAAAATATACCAAAGGCTCCATTCAAAAGAAAAAGGATCCCATGACACCCATGGGCACAGACATAAACACCACGAATATCCACCAGATAGATCTAGTTCAATGTTTCTAACCAAAGACGATAGCCATCAAATGAATATTCCAGAAGTGCGAAACTATCCCAAGAGTCGAATGCAAGTGCGGATAGATGGTCCAGACTCCGTTCGCAAGATATCAGAGCCGTCCGCTTCCACGCGGAATCCGTCGAGATCCTTGAACCATCGCTTGACGGTGTTGCACATGTCCAAATACACCAGAGACGGAACACCTACAGAATCTTTCGTCAGCGAGGAGAGAAGATCTTTGAGTAGATCACCTTCTCCGACGCTAGCGAGACTGAATCCAGGGTATGACCAGTACCAGAAGTCCTTGCTGGAAGTACCTTGGTGCACAGATTACGGGTACGCATCCAGCGATGATTTGAGTTCTGAATGGGATTCGGATGTTCCAGAACCGCCTCCTGCATTGCATCCAAAGGTAATTGACTCATCTCATTCATATTTTTGGTTTTCTGTCTGTGACATAATATTTGTCTTTATCCGATGCTTTTATTAGTCCCGACACGATATAATTATCTTTGATTCATTTTCTAAACACAAAACTACTTGCGTCAACACTTTCGGTATCTACTTACGCTCGTAGAATCTCTCATTAAAATTGTTTGTTTTAAAGATAAATGTAGATACACTAAAAATATTCAAAACTTCTAAAGTAACAGCTTAAAACCGTTTGATCTATGTTAGTACTTTTTATTATTTTTAGTATAAAACCACTCACCGCGATCTTCGTCTTTTGGTTTCGTAACGAACCGCCTCTTCGTCAGGACAATCACTACACCAGCATGCAAACAAAACTACACATCACCACCATAGCACTATTCACACACTTAGGAGTGCACAAAAAATTAATCACATGCGTTTTTGGTTGATCCGAGTACCAACATGCACTAAGGAACGCAAACCAACATACATTGAATATTGCTATGGTAGTGACATGCAGTGTTGTTCGCATGCTGGTGTAGTGATTGTCCTGACGAAGAGAAACCCATAGGCTAAAATTTCGGTGTGTGGTTATGTATTATTTTTTGACATCTCATCAAAGATGAAGAAGAATATGGAAGTCTGGGCATTTACGGGGCTTACGACCGTCATAGGCTGGTTTGAGTGATCACTTTACACACGTGTAACATTCACCAATTCTACCCATTATTGACAACCACACTACTCAAATTCTTGGAAGTTCTATATATATGAACCAATTTAGAAACCTTGTTCATGAATCACTAAAACTTCACTAGAGACATCTATTGGTGAGATGTAAAGAAGCTTTTTATTAAGCAGAAACTCTTATATTAGTATGTGAGATCCGAATCCCGGATTATAATCACACACATGAGAAACGCCAGAAAATACCATTTTCATTTTTATTATTAAGCTTATAATTTGACCAGATAATTTATTTACAACATTTTGAGTGTGTCCAAATACTTAAAAAAAAGCTTCTTTACATCTCACCAATAGATGTCTCTAGTGAAGTTTTAGTGATTCATGAACAAGGTTTCTAAATTGGTTCATATAAGTATATAGAACTTCCAAGAATTTGAGTAGTGTGGTTGTCAATAATGGGTAGAATTGGTGAATGTTACACGTGTGTAAAGTGATCACTCAAACCAGCCTATGACGGTCGTAAGCCCCGTAAATGCCCAGACTTCCATATTCTTCTTCATCTTTGATGAGATGTCAAAAAATAATATGAAAATAACTCCTGTAATTAGAGATAATCCAGATTTTGTGAACAAGTATTTGGACACACTCAAAATGTTGGTTATGTATTAAAATAATAAAAAAATAGAAAAATGACTGCCCACAAATTAATTTTTAAATTATTAAAATAAAATAGTAATTCTTGAATTTTTTCGCAGATACTTTGTGGCACATTTTATAAACTTTATAAAATAAAACAATTTTGTTTTAACCATTTTTTATTGGTGCACTTTATCCAACCGGTATAAAACCTGATGATGACAAGGTTCTTGTCGAAACCGGTTGGATAAAGTGTACCAATAAAAAAGTGGTTAAAATAAAGTTGTTTTATTTTATTAAGTTTATAATAGTATTGTTTGAAACGTTTGAATCAAAATAAAAAAACATGAGACGTTTTCAAATAATGTAAATATTATATATTATTTTATATGCAAAGCCGGGTTTAAAAAATATTTATCGCTTTAGTAAAAGGCACGTGAATTTTGTGAACTTTAAACTCATTATGTGGCATAGATGCGATTCATATGTTTACAAACGAATAAGTAATATTTAATGATATTGCATAGTATTTTTTGTGATAAAGCGTGGTTTTTTTTTCTCTGTATGAGCAAACAAAGTCTAAGAGTTCTCGTCAATAGCAACATAGCAACTGTTACGTGCAATGGCAACTCTTTAACCACTAAATCAGTTTGGTTAATTGATTCGGCATTTGTGGTACTATTTACTCATCAGTTTTTAATTTAAATTTTATTTGGCGCTGTGTTTGATAATGATGCTGAATACATCGAAACGCGTGTCACAATACATTTTAATAGTGATATTAAAATAATAAAATAAATAATAAAACCCTTATCCGCACCCCAATGGTGCATAGGGCACTGTGTCTTATAAACGCAGTGTTATCATGATCGTTTTACACATGAAGGAAAGGTGATCAGCCCTTCGCTTCAGGTACCAGTCCATGGTAATATTGAATAAATATTACAGTGAAAAAATCACTTATATTTATTTTTACCCCCCTTGGGAATCGAACCCGGGACCTCCAGAACGGTAGCCGAGCTTGCTGACCATTACGGAGGCGGACAAAAACAAAAAAAAAACATAGTGATATTAACAAAATGAAATTGAGATTCACAAATAAGCAGTTTTTTTATAGTAAAATACTTTTTTTTAAATAAGTTTGTTTAAAAACAGATCACACCATTTGTGGTGTGATCTGTTTTTTCTATCAAAAGTAGAGTTTTATTTTTGCCATCAAAAAGTTGTTTGAAATAGACTTTTATTTTTGGTATCAAAAAGTTGCTTGGAAAAGTTTGCGAATTATCCAGCGCTCTCAGGTATTGTTTTAAGGCTTCATACCTGAAAATTTCACATTCTATTATTATATTTTACAAAAGTGGTTGTGTTAAAAGTGATTGTTTTTCTTTAAAAATGCTATTTTTAAGAAAACAAGGTTTAATATATCGCTCACTCCTTTCAAGAACGTCATAAATCAAAAATCGACAATTTTATGTTGTGCATACTTTCGGAATGCCCAGAAAATGTACTATATCAGCAAAAGCGGCATATTTCCAACCTTATATTTACCCGCTACAGGGCAGAAAGTGTTGTTTTTGTATTTTGAAGAAAAGGTATTGTTTAATTATTTTTTGAAATATACTAAATATTTTTCAAATGCAGAAAAAACCTTCAGGTTTTACCTAAAAAGATCTGTTGCACGGTAAAAAGTTCAATAAGTGGCTTGATATTTATTTTAATACATTTTATTATATTTTTAAACTTTAAAAACGTTCTCCTGAAAAATCAAGTTTTTTGAAATATGACGTTCTAGAAAGGAGTGAGCGATATATTTGTCGTATGCTAAAACGTATTTTTGTTAAATTGGTTATAAAATATTTAAGTTACAAAACGGTAATACAAATATATAAAGGTTGAGACTGACCGAAGCATTTCGTCTGACTGCCTGAATGCTCGCATCGTAACGTGTTACGTTACGACGAAATGCTCCGATCAGTCTCCACCTTAAGTCGAGTGTAAAAAATAAATAGAACTAGAAGAAGCCCGAAGAAAACCTAGCTTGATCAAGTGTTTCAAATGCTTGAAAGTAGTCCGGTCGTATGGGAATAATCGGGAAGCGGCGTGATGGTTAGTTAGTTAGTATATATTTCATTTAATTATAAATCGTTTATATTATTTTTTGACATCTCATCAAAGATGAAGAAAATTATGGAAGTCTGGACATTTACGGGGCTGACGACCGTCATAGGCTGGTTTAAGTGATCACTTTACACACGTGTAACTTCCACCAATTCTACCCATTATTAACAACCACACTACTCAAATTCTTGGAGGTTCTAAATATACGAACCAATTTTGAAACATTGTTCTTGAATTACTAGAACTTCACTAGAGACGAAAGACTTGGTGAGATGAAAAGAAGCTTTTTAATTAGCAGAAACTCTTTTATTAATATGTGAGGTCCGAATCCAGGATTATAATCACACACATGAGAAACGCCAGAAAATGTCATTTTCATTTTTTATTATTTAAGCTTATATTTTGACCAGATAATTTATTTACAACATTTATATAAATATTTATAAAAGATCTTTATCAAATGTTTAAAAACAGTTTTGTTGATTAACAGCACTGCTCATGAACTCTGAATTATTGTTTGTCATTTATATAAAATAATATCCAAAGTATTAAATAAGCATGCTTTGTTACTATGGACGAGGTGACGGCTGCTATCCCCTTGTTTAAAGCCCAACACACGATAAATCGTAATTTAATTTTCTTTAAACCCAGGTAGCATTTGACGCCTCCGCAGTGTAATGGTCAGCACGCTCAGCTGCCGTACTGGACGTCCCGGGTTCGATTAAAAAATAATTAATGGAGTGTCCAATTAATTATAAGTGATTTTTTCACTCTAATATTTATTCAATATTACCCTGGGCTGGTACCTGAAGCAGAGGGCTGATCACATATAATACATGTACATATATTGATAATATATAATACATATCACTCACTGCGTTCAAGAACGTCATAAATCAAAAAACTTGATTTTTCAGGGAACGTTTTTAATGTTTAAAAATAGAATACAATGTATTAAAAATAAATATCAAGCCACTCATTGAACTTTTTACTGTGCAACAGATCTTTTAAGGTAAAACCTGAAGGTTTTTTCTTCATTTTAAAAATGTTTAGTATATTTAAAAAAATAATTAAACAATACCTTTTCTTCAAAATCCAAAAACAACACTTTCTGCCCTGTAGCGGGTAAATATTAAGTTAAAAATATGCGTCTTTTGCTAAGATATAGTACATTTTCTGGGCATTCGGAAAACATGCACAACTGAAAATTGACTTTTGATTTTTGATGTATGGCGTTCTTGAAAGGAGTAGGCGATATATTCTGTATAAGAAGTTTAGAAAGTAATTAAAAAAATTTTAAGTAAGTAAATCATCATTAAAATTTTAGCTTTATGACGTTATCCTTCATAACCCGTGACGTACAACGAAAGGGAATGCGCATTACTTATTGTTATGTTATCCTGTACAGCGATACCAGTCTAGTTATGGTCATGACTGTTGAAATAAACGTACTTCATATGCTAACTGAGATGGCAGTTGATGATGTCGCAAGAAACAAGCGATCGCATTGCACTAGGTGAAGTTATAATCCGACATGATAATTAACTTGCTATCTTTTTTATACAAGTGTGGTATGACGGGCATTCATCTCTTTTTTCACTCCATAAATTGGTTAAAATTTTATCGCAAACCGCTTAGGATTACCTTAAAATAGTGTAAGTTGAAACATACCAAAATAATACAATGATTTTATTTTTAGTTATACATACATAAGTTTTCAGTAAATTATAATTTTTGTAATGAAATAATTGTAACATTAATTGATTCGCAGACATTTTGTGGTAATATCTATCCATTTTTAATTAAAGGTTTACTTTGTAAATACCACTATTGCTTAAAATCTACTGTGACACGTGTTTCGATGCATTCCGCCGTCATTTTTAAACACCGGTGTTTGAAAATGATGCGGAATGCATCGAAACACGTGTCACAGTAGATTTTAAGAAACAGTGGTATTTAATAAGTAAAACATTAATTAAAAACATATATTTTTTGTTAAAATGTGCATTTTTTGCTAGTAGTACAAATTTGCATGGTATTTGAGGAATGTCTGAAAGAAAAAAAAAGTAAATAAAATGTTAATACTTATATAAATGTTTTTTTGTTGTTCATCTAATCTAAATGATGCAAAATGCGTCACAATAAGTTTTAAATCATTGTGTTCATTCCACAAATCAATAAATAATACTTATTGCTGTTTTTTTTTTAATGTAACGAAATTCCTTTCAAAGCATCAACGTCTTGTTTGTCTATGCCAAGCAGTTTTTAATTTATGTTTTATTCTTTTTGTTTGCATAATAGTTGCAGTTGATATTTGCCTCGCTTTCAAAGGAGTTTGAGAAAAAACATAAAAGTCGCACAACTTGTGAGTTATGGGTCATGGGCGTGTCGTGACTGGGAGTCGTATAGTAGCGCACTCATGGGCATATTGAGTGCATCCTCAATTCAAAACGTCACGAGAACAGGATGCATTTGCATTCAGACTATAAATCAGAATAATGAGCGGATAACACTGCTTTATTCACAAACCCAAGGATAATGAGAAAATTGTTCACGTACATTTTATTCGCGTTACTCATTGAATTGCGCACAATTAGTGCTTTTAAAATCACAAATTTCACACATTTCATGGACACAATTAGCGCTTTAAAAATAAAAAATTGCACACATTTCATAGACACAATTAGCGCTTTAAAAATAAAAATTGCACACATTTCAAAGACACAATTAGCGCTTTAAAAATCCAAATTGCACACATTTCATTGACACAATTAGCGCTTTAAAATCACAAATTGCACACATTTCATGCGTAAAATTAGCGCTTTAAAAACCACAAATTGCACACTTTTTATGGACACAATTAGCGCTTTAAAATCACAAATTGCACACATTTCATGCGTAAAATTAGCGCTTTAAAAATCACAAATTGCACACACTTCATGGACATAATTAGCGCTTTAAATCACAAATTGCTTACACTTCATGGACACAATTAGCGCTTTAAAATCACAAATTGCACAAACTTTGCCCGGCCATACGTTGCTGTGATTTAGTCCGGTCTAAAGGAAAACAAAGAAAATAGGAGGCACACAATATTATACGTTTAATTTCACAATGGTTGCAATGAAAATATTGAAAATCTAAAAAAAAACCAATGCAATCGAAAATATTGAAAATACTAAGTGACAGCTGTGTCAAGAAGCACACTGTCTGCTAAGAGCAATGTTTAGTATTGCGTGTATTGAAGTTCAACAGATGACACTGCCATTATTGTAAAAAAAGTTCTTAAAAAATGTTAATACATGCTACAGCCATGAGCAAGGTTAAGTTTTTGCGTGTGTTGCTGTAACGTTCAATAGATGTCGCTGCCATCGGGGACAAAAAATATATTTTTATCTAGAGAAAAACACGTACGTATTCGAATGTAGTGTTTGTTGTCTCGAAATTAAAAGCAATCGTTGAATTAGTAGATTTAAGATTTTCACAGCAATTTGAGTGTGTCCAAATAGTTGTTTACAAATCTGGGTTTTCTCCACTAAGGACACCTCAACATAAGTATATGATTAATTTTTAATTAAAGTTTTACTTATTATTTTTTTGACATCTCATCAAAGATGAAGAAGAATGTGGAAGTCTGGGCATTTACGGGGCTGACGACCGTCATAGGCTGGTTTAAGTGACCACTTTACACACGTGTAACATTCACCAATTCTACCCATTATTGAAACCACACTACTCAAATTCTTGGAAGTTCTATATATATGAACCAATTTAGAAACCTTGTTCATGAATCACTAGAACTTCACTAGAGACATCTATTGGTGAGATGTAAAGAAGCTTTTTATTAAGCAGAAACTCTTATATTAGTATGTGAGATCCGAATCCTGGATTATAATCACACACATGAGAAACGCCAGAAAATGTCATTTTCATTTTTATTATTAAATTGTTAATTTTTTTGTAAGTTTTGTAAGTTTTTTTGTTGTTCATCTAATCTAAATGATGCAAAATGCATCGAAACAAGCGTCACAACAGGTTTTAAATCATCGTGTTCATTCCACAAATCAATAAATAATATTGCTGTTTTTTTTTAAAGTAACGAAATTACTTTCAAAGCATCAACGTCTTGTTTGTCTATGCCAAGCAGTTATTTATTCATTTTTTATTCTTTTTGTTTGTATAATAGTTGCAGTTGATATTTGCCTTGCTTTCAAAGGAGTTTGAGAAAAAAACATAAAAGTCACACAACTTGTGAGTTATGGGTCATGGGCGTGTCGTAGTGATTCATGAACCTTGTTCATGAATCACTAGAACTTCACTAGAGACATCTATTGGTGAGATGTAAAGAAGCTTTTTATTTAGCAGAAACTCTTATATTAGTATGTGAGGTCCGAATCCTGGATTATAATCACACACATGAGAAACGCCAGAAAAAACCATTTTCATTTTTATTATTTAAACTTATAATTTGACCAGATAATTTATTTACAACATTTCAACTCCTGTAATTGGAGATAATCCAGATTTTGTGAACAAGTATTTGGACACACTCAAAATGTTGTAAAGTTTTACTTGGTAAATAATAAAATTTTGAAAAAGCTTCACATACGGGGCTTAAAAATGATACAGAATGCATGTAAACACGTGTCACACTAGATTTTAGTGTCACATAGCTGCCGCTATGTTGAACAATATCTTATTGGATATTGATCTGTTCCATATGTCTGAAGGAGTTTTCCGAAGCGAGATTCTTCTACACCTTTAGCAATAGTTTTTGCATACATTTTATTGTAATGTATTTTTAATGTACATATAGGATTAAAAATTTTATAGTTTGTATTGTACATATTAATTGAAATAAATAAATTGAATTGAAATTGAAATTTTAATAAATAGTGGTATTTACCAAGTAAAACTGATAATTAAAAATGTATAGATTTTACCACAAAGTGACTGCCGAATCAATTAATGAAAATATATTATTTATTTAGATTGACCTTTTGATCTGATGAAAATACGATAGGTGCCTTTGATTGTTGATGTGTTTTACATACATGCTAATCACCCTCATAAGTACGTATGTGTGCACCTTGTTCCTACACGCCGAGTACGGATGTGTGTCACGGTCAGGGCGTGCGTAGAATACTGTATTATCATCACACTTCTGCCAGTAAAAATTATAAAAACACCGCTTTTTCAAGGAAAGTGGGTATCACAATGGCCAAATTAGGGATCGAAAATCCTGATCAACCTTGGAACGAAAGGTATGAAAAGTACACTCTGTTCACAGATATTTTAACATAACGTTAGAATTTTCACTCATGAATTACATTAAATTATAGTAACTTTAAACATAAAGAGTAAATCCACTCACGAGTAGGCATAGGCTATGAAACTTAAAATGTTGAATCCTGAGTAGGGTCACGATAAGCGGTGTTGCATAAGCCGTAGTTAGATTTCAGTCACTTGGATGTTAGGTAATTAAAAAAAAGCACACACAGATATTTTAACTCTATTTTTTAAATAAAAAAATATATATGTACTTAAATTAATTTAATCATGAATGACGTTAGATCATGCACTTTTCCGACGCTGCTTATATTTTTCACGACGGCTAAATATATTTTTTTGCAACATTTTGTTGTGTCTCCAAATACTTGTTCACAAATCTGGATTATCTCCAATTATAGGAGTTAGTTTTCTTTTTCTTTTTTGACATCTCAACACAGATGAAGCAGAATATGGAAGTCTGGGCATTTACGAGGATTACGACCGTCATAGGCTGGTGATCACTTCACATACGTGTAACATTCACCAATTCAATCCATGATTGACCACCACACTAATCAAATTCTTGGAAGTTCTATGTATAATATATGATCCAATTTCGAAATATTGTGTACACATTGTGTGCACATTTACACTGTGTGAAGTGATCACTTAAACCAGCCTATACGGTCGTAGGCCCCGTAAATGCCCAGACTTCCATATCCTTAGATTTTTTATTGATTCGGCATTATCTTGGCGGAATGCTTTGTTATTTTTAAAAATTCAACTTTTCTATAATATCACTAAATAAGTTTTATTTAGTTACACACGGCTAGTTTCGAAAAATACAGTTGTTTTAAAAATCCAAAAATTATAATCAAAGAACATCGCAAATACGTGAACATAGTAGAAATAATTTTTTAGAGTTCGCGAATCACGTGATGAAAACTCTTCACTCATTTAACCCACATACACTTAAATTATTACACTCGGTTACAAATAAGTCATGAACAATTTGGAAAATACATAAAAAATGAATTATGATAAAACATTAATTAATTAATATTCTTTTCCAAAATACTTCACCATTATTATCTATGTTCCCATTATAAAAACTCCCGACCCTTCCCCCCCTCTATTTATTACCCTAGAAACCTCTATACCTGATTTTTTTTCGCTCATTAGTTTTGCTTTGCTCCTGTAGATGAAAACATCAGTAGTTTTCGAAACTATTCGTGTGTAATAAAGTGTTTAATTTTTAAAATAATCACCGTATAATATGTATATATCACAATATATCCTTCATTCGTCCAGTCGAAATATAAGTTCGCTATCGGTTTTAGACATATGGGTCTATACCAGTGGTCTTCAAAGTGGGGTGCGTAGATAATTCTAGAGTTTACCCCACATTTTTCTTTGAAACACTTTTGTGTCCTATGGCGCGTACAAAATTATAACAGAAAAACAAAATGAAAAAATAGAGCTTTTACGACGGTTCCTTATTCATTTCCCGATAGAAAAAACATTTGACATTCACATATAGCTTAGAAAATTGTATTTGCTTTAGAATATCCTTTCACGACATTTTAAGTGTGTCCAAATACTTGTTCATAAATCTGCATTTTCCCCACTTAGGAGTTATTTTTCTTCATCTATGTTGAGATGTCAAAATGTTAGAATATACAAGCTTGTTTGAAAGAAGATATGAGCATCCCACGGCTGACGATCTGGCATTTGGCTGGCTTAAGCGATCACGTTATACACTTGTGTAAATATATGCGAACTCGAACGGAATGAATCTTACCTATGTTCAAACGAAGCAAGATAAAATAAATAAACACTTGACAAATTTCTCAAGTGGTGGCGCCACAAATAGTCATATTTCCAAATCTATCAAAAATTGTACCAGTATTTGGCAGGTTTCAAAAATGAATGTAATATGCATGTTCAATAATGGGCAGAATGGTGAACGTTACACAAGAGTATAAGGTGATCGCTTTTCAGCAAAATGCCAGGCTCTGGGATGCTCAGACTTCCATCTTCTTTAATATAAAAAGAACGATATATTGCTCACTCCTTTCAACAACGTCATATATCAAGAAACTTGATTTTTCAGGAGATTATTTTTAAAGTTAAAAAATATAATGAAATGTATTAAAAATGAATATCAAGCCACTTTTTGAATTTTTGACTGTGCAACAGATCTTTTTAGGTAAAATCTGAATGTTTTTTCTCCATTTGAAAATATTTAGTATTGAATAGAAAATATTTACTTTCTGCCCTGTAGCGGGTAAATATTAAGTTAAAAATATGCCGCTTTTGCTGGGATATAGTACCTACATTTTCTGGGCATTCCGAGAACATGCACAACTGAAAATTAATGATTTTTGATATATGACGTTGTTGAAAGGAGTGGAGCGATATGTGTTATATCATGACGAAACACCTATAATATTGTTTTTTTTTAATTCGTTTATCAATATCTACGCACATTTTATGAGAATAATTGCCTTCAAAACAAATTTTTGTGGTTTATGTGGATAACGCAAATACCACATCCATATTTGTTTCGTTGTCGTTTGTTGTTATTATACCATACGAGTATACCTAGCGAAAATATGAATTTTTATCAAGTTACAACCTATTTCTCTATTTTAGAGGCTCTATGGTACCAGTTTTACGGTGTTTGAAAATGATGCGGAATGCATCGAAACACGTGTCACAGTAGATTTTAAGAAAAAGTGGTATTTACTAAGTAAAACATTAATTAAAAATGGATAGATTTTACCACAAAGTGACTGCCGAATCAATTAATGAAATTAAGTAAAAACAATTAATCAAATTATTCACAATATTTTGATGTGTTTAAAATTTTATTCACAAATTAAAGTTTTTCCTTAATTTAAGTTAATTATGGGTATTTTTCTCCTCTCTATTTTCTCTTATATTTACATAATTACAATGTATTATGTTTTTAAGAGTCAAAATCACCCACAAACGAGTGAAGGGCTAATAAAAAAACTTTACAAACCCAGTAAAGTAGAAAACCGTATATTGTAATTAGGAATCCGAAATTAAGGCCTTACTCGCAATAATATAATTCATTAAGTGTCCGGCTGCGCTGATAGCCGGATGTCAGCTCACGCCGTTTTTATAGAATATATCGTGGATATACTGGCAAAAAACGTTAACTCTAAAATTCCTGTTTGAATACTCCCTGTTATTTAAAGCTTGTAGCCTGAATAAAATCCCGCTATTAAACCTAGTGTTGAATTTACTTTTAAAACCACATATATATTACATTTCAAACTACTAAGTGTATTTTGCCAGTTCATAGAACGTTGAAAACTTTATAATATGCATTAACGTTTTTACCCACGACATTTTTTGTTGTTTTTTTAGAATATGTATTAAAAATATATTATTATATATTTTATTTAATTTCTTACCTGTCAATAACTCTCTTCTTTTTAAACTCATATATTTATTTTGAAGAAAAACTTAAGTTTTTCAATACAAAAACGTGTTTTTAAGAAAAAATATTAAGTTAAAAATATGCCGCTTTTGCTGGGATATAGTACCTACATTTTCTGGGCATTCCGAGAACATGCACAACTGAAAATTAATGATTTTTGATATATGACGTTGTTGAAAGGAGTGGAGCGATATGTGTTATATCATGACGAAACACCTATAATATTGTTTTTTTTTAATTCGTTTATCAATATCTACGCACATTTTATGAGAATAATTGCCTTCAAAACAAATTTTTGTGGTTTATGTGGATAACGCAAATACCACATCCATATTTGTTTCGTTGTCGTTTGTTGTTATTATACCATACGAGTATACCTAGCGAAAATATGAATTTTTATCAAGTTACAACCTATTTCTCTATTTTAGAGGCTCTATGGTACCAGTTTTACGGTGTTTGAAAATGATGCGGAATGCATCGAAACACGTGTCACAGTAGATTTTAAGAAAAAGTGGTATTTACTAAGTAAAACATTAATTAAAAATGGATAGATTTTACCACAAAGTGACTGCCGAATCAATTAATGAAATTAAGTAAAAACAATTAATCAAATTATTCACAATATTTTGATGTGTTTAAAATTTTATTCACAAATTAAAGTTTTTCCTTAATTTAAGTTAATTATGGGTATTTTTCTCCTCTCTATTTTCTCTTATATTTACATAATTACAATGTATTATGTTTTTAAGAGTCAAAATCACCCACAAACGAGTGAAGGGCTAATAAAAAAACTTTACAAACCCAGTAAAGTAGAAAACCGTATATTGTAATTAGGAATCCGAAATTAAGGCCTTACTCGCAATAATATAATTCATTAAGTGTCCGGCTGCGCTGATAGCCGGATGTCAGCTCACGCCGTTTTTATAGAATATATCGTGGATATACTGGCAAAAAACGTTAACTCTAAAATTCCTGTTTGAATACTCCCTGTTATTTAAAGCTTGTAGCCTGAATAAAATCCCGCTATTAAACCTAGTGTTGAATTTACTTTTAAAACCACATATATATTACATTTCAAACTACTAAGTGTATTTTGCCAGTTCATAGAACGTTGAAAACTTTATAATATGCATTAACGTTTTTACCCACGACATTTTTTGTTGTTTTTTTAGAATATGTATTAAAAATATATTATTATATATTTTATTTAATTTCTTACCTGTCAATAACTCTCTTCTTTTTAAACTCATATATTTATTTTGAAGAAAAACTTAAGTTTTTCAATACAAAAACGTGTTTTTAAGAAAAAATCAATTACGTCAAATGTTACCTGAGTTTTAAGAAAACTATGTTACGATTTATCGTATGTTGGGCCTTAAGTGTGAGGTTATTATCCTGTCACCATATGCACTATGGAGTGTAGTGCACTTTTAGAATTTCCACCGCGACCTCGCTATTAGCAGAGATTCTCTCAAGGAGAAGTCGCGGCATTGCGCGGAGTGTTTATCTTATCATTGAGATAATAAGATAATTAGCGGTTTGTTTCTCCTCCTACAACATTCCCAGCCAGAGATATTATACATCTATAAAGATAGTTATTTAACTTTAATTTTATAAACATGCCTTTGTTCCCGCGCTAACCGCGAATGCATTTGATTGTCTGAATACAAAATGCGGACATAAAGAGTCCAGAATATTATCACGTAAAATATCATCAAAAACGTAAAATGCTAATGCCGATATGTTGCTAACTCCTTTCAAGAACGTCATAACTCAAAAAACTTGATTTTTCAGGGAACGTTTTTAAAGTTTAAAAATATAAACAATGTATCAAAAGTAAATATCAAGCCACTTATTGAACTTTTAACTGTGCAACAGATCTTTTTAGGTAAAACCTGAAGGTTCTTTCTCCATTTGAAAAATATGTAGTATATTTAAAAAAAAATAAACAATGACTTTTCTTCAAAATGCAAAAACAACACTTTCTGCCCTGTAATAGGTAAATATTAAGTTAAAATATGCCGCTTTTGCTGGGATATAGTATATTTTCTGGGCATTCCGAAAACATGCAGAACTAAAAATTGAAGATTTTTGATTTATGACGTTCTTGAAAGGAGTGAATGTCTCTTTGTAAAATATAAAGAAGGTCATTAAAAAACGAATTATTTCACAATAAATGCTAAAGATCATGTAAAATGCTCGTAATTACTAAAAATCTGTTGATAAAATGTTCTGACAAAAATCAACAGTGACCATTAAGATATTCGTTTCATTTCTCATTATCTCAAAAGAAGTTATTTCGAGATGTCGTGGTAATGAACGAGACCAGGTCTGGCCAACCCAAATTGCACCCCGGGCCGCATCGATAATCTTAAATTTTCCTAAGGGCCGCACGAATTTCATACTTATTGATTTTTTCGTAAGTATTATAAATAATTTGAATACATTTTTGTCAAATTTAACAAATCAAAATTATTAATTAAGATACATTAGTCAAACAATGTTACTAATTTTATTTTATATAAAACCATTTTATCAATGGTCACTGCAACATTTTAGTTTCTTGTAATTACAGAAACATTTTTTGTTATTACAGAAACTTTATTGGGTTTAATAAATTATAATATATTGTGAATGACCCGATATTTAAAAATAAAATATTCGGCCCGCGGGCCGCGGGTTGGCCACTCATGAACTAGACGATCAAAATGGGCTTGTAGAATAGAATGTGACCGGTTACTTTAAAATACAAAATATTTCAATGTTATCTTATATTATGCAGCAATTAGGGTAGACAAGCATTTAGGTTAATGGTTTTTGTGACATATGTGATTTTTAATTCTTATTTGAACGTATAGTATATCTTCAATGGATTTCGTGCATTTAGATAAAAAAAAGCACTCAGTAGTTCATAAAATTATCCTTAAGACCCCAGTTTTCGTAAAGTCGCAACTATATTATCTCTAAACTCAGGTAACATTTGTTGTACGTAATGTATTTTTTTCTTAAAACAGCATTTTCGTATTATATATATATATATATATATATATATATATATATATATATATATATATATATATATATATATATATATTCTTCTTCTGACCCTTATCCACACCCCAATGGCGCATAGGGCACTGCATCGTCTAGAAGCAGTGTTATCTTGATTGTTAAATACACGAGGAAAAGGTGATCAGCCTTCCGCTTCAGGTACCAGTCCAGGGTCATATTAAATGAATATTAGACCGATAAAATATATATATATATATATATATATATATATATATATATATATATATATATATATATATATATATATATATATATATATATATATATATATATATATATATATATATATATATATATATATGTATACTAAAAAACAAAAAAAATATTTAAAAACATTCTTTAAAAAAATATGTGTACATTCTTCGGCGTTCGGCCGACACTTGAGTTTCGTCTTATCCTCTGCGAATATTCCCTTAAAAGAAAATTGAAATATGAAATTTTGCAGGTACAACGCTGTGCTTTATATCAAATAGAATTGCTTTTGACCACATTAGCAATATTACCTAGAGTGGTCAACATAGAGAAAAATGAAACCAAAATTGCGAGTCAATTATCATTTTTTAATTACTGAACGGAAAGTGTTTTTATTTGTTGCTTCCGTTCCTGATTAACCGCTGGTATAATAAAAACGATTGATATATATTTAGTCCAAATATAAAAACGTGATAACATATTTGATTTATCGTATGTATCCCATAAAAAAAACCATAATCATAATTCATTCAATCAAATGTGCTTATTAACCTTTCGTAAAAATTAAAAATGATATCGTTTCTAATTATTGTGTTAATGTCGCTTTTATCTTAACAGCCGATTACAGAAGGCAAGCTTTACTAAATAATTACACAAATTTAATCCGGTGAAATTAAGAGGAATTAAGATTAACTGTATCTGAAGAGGAAGACCGAGGAAAACTTGGCATGATCAAGTATGTTATTTCACATACATGAATATGGTCAGGTCAGGAGTCGGAATAATCGGCGTGTATGTGTGAGATGTATGAATGTGTAAGAGGCGAAGATTGTGTGCAAAGAGAGATTGGTATGGCGTTCTATTCTCTCTGCCTATCCCTGCGGTGAAAGAGCGTGATGGCTGTTCTTTGTTTTTTTTTAGTTAGTTAAAAACTTTTATTTTCAACTGATGATGAGAACACGAGTAGCTCTCGAAACTAGTGATAACATTATTAAACTTTGACATCTCAATAAAGATGAAGAAGAATATGGAAGTCTGGGTATATACAGGGCTTTTGACTAATCATAGGCTGGTGACGTGAGCACAACATTCACCATTCTACACATAATTATAAATAAAAAAATATGCATAAAAAATGAAAATAATGTTTTCAGGCATTTCCCAGTATATATATAAACATCGGGGTTCGGGTCGTGCATACATCGAAAAAGAGTTTATCCATCTAACATGGATGTCTCTTGTAAATTCATATGTACAGCGTCATGAGATTAATGATATATGTAGGAGTTCCAAAAAAATGACTTGTGTGGTTGTCGATCATGGGTACAGTGCTGAATGTTGCACGTGCGTAAAGTAATCACATAACCAGTCTTTGACAGGTCATAAGCCCTGTAAATACCGAGCCTCCCATATTATTCTTTATCTTTGTTGCGATGTCAAAAATATGAATTAATTTTCGTTTTATATTCCGTTATAAAAAGATTGTGTTGTTATACTGAGCTGAAAAAAATTAAAATAATATTTATCTCACTTTGAAATAGCTTTTAATTAAAGCTTTAAATTAATTATACGCTACAGATTTTTTTTACCAACGACAATTATCTTTTATTTTTTAATTATGCACACACCATGTGTTTTTATTACATGTTGGAGTTCAAACAACCGGGATTGCGGTCGAGGAAGTCAGATAGATTTGTGGGTGTTGACTCGCCTATTACAGATAGATAACAAGCTGTTTTCTAATGTAAAATGTGTTTCAAATTAATATGATAATCACTTGGATGCATGACTGGGTAAAAAAGTCACTTTGTGGTAATACCTATATTTTTTAAATATGAATTTTACTTGGTAAAAGAAGAGAAGAAAATAAGAAGAAGAAAAGTAAATAAGTATTGGGAAAAGAAGCGGAGGAAGACCGAGAAAAACATGGCACGATCAGGTATGCCAAATACTTGAAAGTGGTCAGGTTAGGAGTCGTAACAATCGGCGGGTATGTATGAGGAGATGCATGAACGTGGAAGAGGCGAAGAATGTTTGCAAGGACAGAGTGGTGTGGCGCTCTATTCTCTCTGCCTACCCCTGCGGGTAGCGACGTGATGGTTAGTTAGTTAGTTAGTTACTTGGTACATACATCTATTTCTTAAAATTTACTGTGACACGTGTCTCGATGGATTCTGGATGCTTATATTTATTATTTTTTTTTAATTTGACTTATTTCATAGATACATACATTTTTTTTACTATATGTATTACGGCTCTTTATACAGACAGAGTGGTGTGGCGTTCGATTCTCTCTGCCTACCTCAGAGGGAAAGGTTGTTAGTTAGTTTGTTAGTTAATTTTGAGAATTCATTTAATATATTGATCCGATGCATCACGTTAATCCATTATTATTAATTACTGGTTACATATATGATAATAATGGCCAAGTTCTACCAAGGGCTAAGTGTTGTGGGGAATCACTGATTACAGTGAATTGCCCTCAGGTGGTATATCTCGGTCATGTGGTACGTGATGAGAACTACCAAGCATATCATCTATTTCTTAGGGTCAACATAGAAAGAAGACGTGACAATCTCAGAAGGTTTTCTGTCCTGAATTAGAAATATACGCATTCGACTGCACTGCAAATAGAATCTAGAACCTAGGATTTGTTCCAGACAGGACACAGATCTAGGGGTGTGTTTTATATATATATATATATATATATATATATATATATATATATATATATATATATATATATATATATATATATATACATACCTATATATAATTTTTTTTTTTTTACATCTCATCAAAGATGAAGAAGAATATGGAAGTCTGGGCATTTAGGGGGCTGACGACCGTCACAGGCTGGTTTAAGTGATCACTTCACACACGTGTAACATTCACCAATTCTACCCATTATTGACAACCACACTACTCAAATTCTTGGATGTTCTGTATATATAACCTAGGATTTATCACACGGACAAGTCAGGATAGGCACTGCTTTTCTGCCTAGATGGAAGGCACGCCCCTGCTTGTAACTATGTTATGAGATTGATGGGCAAACTGCCTCCCGATCTTTGAGATGTTTGCCGATCTGATAGTGATAATTGGAGAAAGGTAATGAATGAAATGAATGTAAAGAGAGCAGTGTTCGTACGAGAGTTATTTTTAAATATAATATTTAAATCCAGACTGCCATGCAAATGAGATACTATCTACATCTACCGAATAAATGATAGCTTACAGTATAAGTACTTCATGTTTATTTTAAATATATGTTATTTTTTATAAATTAAATATATCGTGGGTGTATTGGCAAAAAATGTTAACTCGAAAATATGCAATTTTGAATTACTGATGAAAACCAATATTTTTAGCTTTTCCACTTTTTTTATTTGACCAGCGACCGGGTTTCGTCGTTACCGACATCATCGCTCATCGGTCGCTGGTCAAATAAAAAAAAGTGGAAAAGCTAAAAATATTGGTTTTAATCTAATAATAAATTAAAAATGCAATTCCATCACGAAGTGTCAGTGGATAATATAAATCTATTAATTACTGATGTATATTACAAAGTTTTTAACGTTCTATAAACTGGCAAAATACACTAAGTATAATTTTTTGACATCTCATCAAAGATGAAGAAGAATATGGAAGTCTGGGCATTTACAGGGCTGACAACCTCATAGGCTGGTTTAAGTGATCACTTTACACACGTGTAACACTCACCAATTCTATCCATTATTGACAACCACACTACTCAAATTCTATATATATGAACCAATTTTGAAACATTATTCTTGAATCACTAAAACATCACTAGAGACATCTATTGGTGAGATGAAAAGAAGCTTTTTATTGAGCAGAAACTCTTTTATTAGTATGTGAGGTCAGAATCCTGGATTACAATCACACACATGAGAAACGCCAGAAAATATCATTTTCATTTTTATTATTTAAGCTTATAATTTGACCACATAATTTATTTACAACATTTTGAGTGTGTCCAAATATTTGTTTACAAAATCTGGATATATATATTTGTTTACAAAATCTAAGTAGTTTGAAATTTCATATTTATGTGGTTTTAAAAGTAAATTCAATTTTAAGTTTGAAATCACTTAAACCAGCCAATGACGGTCGTCAGCCCCGTAAATGTCCAGTCTTCCATATTCTTCTTCATATTTGATGAGATAATTGGATCAGATTTGTGAACAAGTATTTGGACACACTCAAAATGTTGTAAAGTAGTTTTTTATTATTGTTATGATATGTAATATTCATCAGTTGATGTCTGTGTAGGAATAATTATTGTATGTAACTAAATTAGACACTCCTTTCAAGAACGTCATAAATAAAAAAACTTGATTTTTCAGGTGAACGTTTTAAAGTTTAAAAATATAATACAATGTATTAAAAATAAATATCAAGCAACTTATTGAACTTTTTTCTGTAATCTTTTATCTTTTTAGGTAAAAACTGAAGGTTTATCTCCATTTGAAAAATATTTAGTATATTTAAAAAAAATGATTAAACAATACCCTTTCTTCAAAATACAAAAACAACACTTTCTGCCCTGTAGCGGGTAAATATTGAGTTTAAAATATGCCGCTTTTGCTGGGATATAGTACATTTTTTAGGCATTCCAACTAAACATGCACAACTAAAAATTGACAATTTTTGATTTATGACGTTCTTGAAAGGAGTGAGCGTAATAAGTGTTACTTTAGCTACACTTTATGTTATTATTCCATTATGATTTTGTTCATGGACATTATTTTCAAGACGATATTAAGTGAAGAAATTTGTCGCGGCTCATGTGATACGCTTTATAAATTTGCAGCACTTCAAATGGACTTATGACGTAGTGAGTTAGCACCAATTAGGGAGCATCTCGTTAATTGACCTAATTGTGATAATAAATGTACAGGGTTCTGCGTTTTTATCGCCTGGTGCTAAAGGAGCACTTAAAATAGATAAAAATAAGTCTTTTTCTACAGAGCAATAAAGATAAGAGTCTTTTTAGGTGCTAGACATTTTACCAAAATCAATTAGTATGTTGGGAGTTACATGTTATATATATTATAAATGGGGTGATTTTTTAGAAGTACACAAATTCAATTTTCCCGGAAAATTTATGTCGGCACCCGCCGTGTGGCATGTTGCGCAATCTTGTTGAAACCACAGCTCTGTCGCATCAATGCCATTGTACTGAGGTACGAAGAAGACAGTAATCATGGTTCTGTAGCGCTCTCTATTGACCGTAAAATTCTGGCAGGTATTGTCTTTAAAAAAATATGGGCCAATGATTCCACCTGCCCATAAAGCACACCAAACAGTGACTTTTTTGGCGTCTCCACAAAGGCTTCTGGGTTTCTCTGACACGATACACAAATAAAAAGATAAACACAGACACACACACATACACACATACACACACATACACACACATACACACACACACACACACACACACACACACACACACACACACACACACACATTTTTAACGTTTAACCTTTAACTTTTAACGTTCAAGTGGAGAAATCCAGATTTGCGAACAATAATTTGGACACACTCAGAACTGAGTAATTATTTTTCTTACTATTTAATCCTCAATTGTAATATTTTACTGTTTGAATCGAAGCGGCCAGACTATGGAAAGAATTACCTCCACTTAAATGCATCTTCTCTTATAACTTTTAATAAACGTCTGAGACATTACTTTTATCATTACAATCCTTATTCATATTATTTTTTGACATCTCATCAAAGATGAGGAAGAATATGGAAGTCTGGGCATTTACGGGACTGACGACCGTCATGTCGTCAGCCCCGATGATGAGATTGATGAGATGTCAAAAAATAAAATGAAAATAACTCCTGTAATTGGAGATAATCCAGATTTTGTGAACAAGTATTTGGACACACTCAAAATGTTGTAAAGAATCCTAACTGTCCATCAAACCTCCTCCCTTAGTTCTTCGCTCTACCTCCTTCCCTAAACTCCATTTTTCCTTTGCCCTCCTTATTATCATCTTTTGTAATTTATGTTTTAAATGTTAATTTGAAATTTATGCTTTTTTTAAATGTTCAAGTACTATCTACACTCTGATTGCAAACGGCTATATATGGTATCAAACGTTTATATCAATATCACTAGTCTGTTTTTGTTTGATAGATTTATATTATCCACTGACACTTCGTGATGGAATTGCATTTTTAATTTATTATTAGATTAAAACCAATATTTTAGCTTTTCCACTTTTTTATTTGACCAGCGACCGGGTTTCGTCGTTACCGACATCATCAGACTGGTCATCAGACCAGTCTGATGATGTCGGTAACGACGAAACCCGGTCGCTGGTCAAATAAAAAAGTGGAAAAGCTAAAATATTGGTTTTAATCTAATAATAAAAAAAATAATAAAAAAAAAAATAAAAAAAATGTTTTTGTTTGCTTAGAAGATATTGCTTTTTAGTACTAAGCCCGCCAATGTATTTATTTATTGTCTGTACATGAAGTTCTAAATAAATAAATAAATAATCTCCCTGTATATAAGTCAAAGTGGTATTATTATCCGTTGACCTCTGACCTGAACGAGCGTTATATTTACACAAGTGGTCTGAAGTCGTAAGTCAATTGTGACAAATTAATAATAAATGGACTTACAACGCTCGATTCGCCAAAACTGAGTTATTATTAGCGCCAATCGTTATACATCGGCACTCTATCGGGATATTTACAACGTTACTATTATAATATCGTGGGTATACTGGCAAAAAACTTTAACTCTAAATTCTTGATTCGATAATCCTTGTTATTTAAAACTTTTAGCCTGAATAAAATACTCGCTATTAAACTCAAATTTGAATTTACTTTTAAAACCACATAAATATGACATTTCAAACTACTTAGTATATTATTCCAGTTTATAGAACGTTGAAAACATAATATGCATCACTAAGTCAAAATTGCATATTTTTGAGTTAACATTTTTTGCCAGTACACCCACGATATATAGGTCAACATTAGTCAATAATATGAAGAAGAAAAAAGTCAAAACAAATCTCAAAAACAAAGTTACTAACTTAAGCATCATAAGAGAAAATAGAACCAGGCCACTCTGTCTTTTCAAACAATTTTCGCCTCTTCCATATTCACGCATCTCCTCATACAAACCCAACGATTATTTCGACTCCTGATCTGACCGCTTTCAAGTATTTGACATACCTGATCATGCCAAGTTTTTTTCGGTCTTCCTCTGCTACTTTTATTAACTACATTAGATTCATAAATTTGTTTAAATAAACATCTCAAATTTGCGGAGCGAATGGATAACGAGAGAATGGCTAAGAAAGTATATGTAGCGAATGTGAATGGGAGAACAGAACGAGGACGGCCCAAAAAGATTTGGCACGATCAGATTAATCAGAACCTTAAATATGGTGGTGTCAAAAGTTTGCGTAATCGGAGTGTATGTATGGCTAGATGTATGGAGTGAAAGAAGCAAGAAGTGTATGTCAGGAGAGAAAAATGTGGTATTCCATCCTCTCTGCCTACCCCTGCGGGAAAGGGCGTGATGATAGTAGTAGTAGGAGTTGAATGTGTCATTGACTAGTATGTTTTTTCTACCTTTGTTTGAAATTTACCGTATTCACGGTAAGTTTTGTTTGTTATTATTTTTATGTTTCCATTTGTAAAATTCTTTAAGCCCTGGCGGTGAGCGTTGACGTCCATGTGACATTGTAAACCGGCTTAAACCATTGTTTCCGGCCCACAATGAAGCAGGCCTTATTACACGGAATAGGATCACAGTTACGAACCATGGTATAAATTCGACTCGTAACTGGTAACTGGGTGGGAAAAAAACACTTCACTATTTTGTGATTTTTTTTATTGTATTCCAAAAAAAATCAGTTCAATGAAATTTTCATGTAAGCTTAAGTGACTTTTGGAAATATATGCATTTTATTATTATTTTTTATTTATGTAATATAGTAACAAGAGTTTTTTTTTAAAATAATTTGAATAATTCATTTTGTAGGTTTTTTTACTTTACAATCTTAAAATTGATAACGCTGTTCTCTCCAATAAAGAGACTAAGCTCTTGTGCTTGGAACCAGTCTATGACGGTTCTTCATCTATGTTGAGATGTCAAAAATGTTTAAAATAACTCCTAAGCGGAGATAATCCAGATTTAACAAGTATTTGGTCGTATTAAAAATGCGGTAAATTAAATAACTGGTCAAATTATAAGCTGCATAATTTTTTTATCACATTTTCAGGCCGGGCTCAGTTATGTCAATTTGATCCAATATTCGGACCTTGCATACAAATAGAACGAATCTTTGCTTTGAAAAAAACTTTCCAGGGACAGATTCTAACATAGATGTGAGTAGTGAACTCCCATGAACGAGTTTGATCAATATATCTAGGGGTTACCAAAATTGAGTAGTGTGGTTGTCAATAATGGGTAGAATTCGTGAATGTTACACGTAAGTAAATTAATCACTTAAACCAGCCTATGACGGTCGTAAGGTCTGTAAATTCCCTGACTTTCATATTCTTCTTCATCTATGTTGAGATGTCAAAAATGTATAAAATATACTTAATTTTTTTTTTTTTTATATATCTTTTAAAATAAATCCGAATTTCTTGCTACGCAAATGGGGTCTGGTCCCAACTGATTCGGATAGTTGGAATTCTGGAATTTATTCTGGATTTTCTATTAGGAAAAAAAATCATTTAAAAAAAAAAACAATCATTAAAAAAAATTGACAAAGTTGTCAATTTTTTTGAATGATTGAATAACCAACCTTGAAATAAAAATGTATTTTTTGTGGAAGAATGTGAAAATTTGTCATTTTTAAAAGTATTGTATAATTTTTTTGCACCCCAGTTTTTGATGTATGGTGTACACGTTTGATGCTACCTTTATGTCCATATAATTTGACACTATTTGATAACTACTGCCATGTGCGTCATAGAGAACGTGACTTGGATATTATATTACTTTACGTTTTATTGACTATAATTCTAGAATTAAAATGTTTATCTTTTCTTGTGCCCGTACTAAAATAGTTCAAAAATAGATAACTCGTGAAAATGCACCTTGAGTTTATTGCTCAGTCAGGGAAAAATGCGTACATACAAAATGCGTATTGTCATAAATGTGCTCACGAAAAACGCAATCAGGAAAAAATGCGTACATACAAAATTGAGTGATGTCAAAAATGTGCACACGAAAAACGCAATCAAGGAAAAATGCGTGAAAACAAAATGAGTATTGTCATAAATGTGCTCACGAAAAACGCAATCAGAGAGATTGCGTTATTTCCTGAATGTGCACAACGCAATCAAGGAAAAGAACATGCAAACAAAATGCGTAATGTCATAAATGTGCACACGAAAAACACAATATGGGAAAAATGCGTATTTTCGTGGATGTGCATAAAAACGCAATCAGGGAAAACTCGTTATTTCCTGAATGTGTACAACAATATCAGGGAAAAGTTCGTACAAACAAAATGCGTATTGTCATAAATATGCACACGAAAAACGCAATCGGGGAAAATGCGTTATTTCCTGAATGTGTACAACGCAATCAGGGAAAAATGCGTGCCAACAAAATGCGTAATGTCGTAAATGTGAATAAAAAAACGCAATCAGGGAAAAAAACGCAATCACACATGCAAAATGCATAATGTCGCTAACGTGCATAAGAAAAACTCAATCCGGGAAAAACGTCTCAGTACAAAACGTAAATTTAATAACAAGTAAAATAAATAAAAAAATGTTGTTATTGTATTTTGGAACATTTTATGTAAACTAGGTCTAATTGCTACATATTTTTTTCTGAAGTAAATATAAACTTTCAAATAAATACGAGCTAACATAAATTTATTTAATAAAAACTAGTGGATGTACGGGTTATACAGCGTTAAATAAATTATACACATACATAAATACATAATATTGAACATATACCAGAGTCCACGTACATTTTTTTATACAACTGAATCGCATTTATGTTGAACTTTGGAATGTGAACGTTGGAGGAATTAATTATAATAATTTACTTGGACTATGCTGCGATAATGGGCAACATTTAGATATATTTTAAAAATATAATTTAATTTAACAAAAAAATGATAATAATTTATTGCTGTTAATGATATGAGGATAATTTTTTTCATTTTTATTTTTGAATGATTTGTTTTACGAAATAAATACTTGCTGCTGATTAATTGGAGTGGTTTGGATGTTTGGTACTTGGATAGACCCTCGACTGCGAAACAGGCATCGCGGGTTTGATTCCGCAAATTGCAAAATAAATAAAAAAATAAAGGTTTATCTTCAATTAGTCCAAGTATTAGTAATATATTTTTCAATATCTCTTTCTATCCTACCTGCAGGTAAGCCTAATATATATATATATATATATATATATATATATATATATATATATATATATATATATATATATATATATATATATATATATATATATATATATATATATATATATATATATATATATATATATATATATATATATATATATATATATATATATATATATATATATATATATATATATATATATATTTATATTTAAATATATGGGATTTTTGTTTGTTTTTTTAGAAAACAGATATTTTTTGAAAAAAAACTCAGTTTTCAATAACACTTTTCTTTTCAAAACCATTTTTTTTTCAAAGAAAATTTTTTTTTAATCCAAAAACGGCGTTTTAAGAAAAAAATCATTCACGTCAAATGTTATCTGGGTTTAAAGAAAATTAAGTTGAGATTTATCTAATACTGGGCCTTAAAAAAATATTAACATGTAGCCCATTCGAGTACAATTTTAATAATGATAATTATATTCCGAAATAATTCGCTCTTGTCACACAGCCACACCCATTTCGTATAAATATGGAATTGTTTTTATTTTGAATCAAGCGCCATGATTTATACTATTTCATAGGTTTAAACAAGTAATGATAATTATGATTGTAGGTAGTAAGTTCGAATTCTGCCCCTGGCTCTCAACATGTGTAATAAAATAAATAATACGTTGAAAAATCTTTGATTTACGCTCTGGTGCATTCCTCGTGTTTGATTTCGAAAGTCAATAAGCGATGTAAACGGAGATGAATATTGTGTCGGGTTGTGGTCCCGTAGTTAGTGTCGCGGACTCTTGAGTCAGAGTTTCTAGGTTCGAAGTCACTCTACCACAATTTGATACCTATTTCTAATAATGAGCAGCTCAGGCTCACAGAAATAGTATGAAATTGAAGTATTTTTGTAAATAATAAAAACACAAATTTTTATTATAAAGATATACTTATAGCAGAGAAATATTCAAATGTATTTTTAAGGTCCTGTAATCAGTTGCTAGCAAATTTATTTTCTTGAGACCCAGGTAACATTTAAAGCAATTGAATTTTTTGACTAAAACACCGTTTTTGTAGTGAAAAAAATAAGTTTTAAAAGAAAGAATAAAAATATGGTGTTGATAATAAGAATTATTGAATGGTAAGGAATTAAAAAATTATTATAATATTTTCCAAACACATACATATTTAATAAAATCAAATTCCATTACATGTATATTTAAAAAAAATCTTTATCTCCAACCGGTCGCTTACTGAATTCAATGTTTGCGAGTGAGGCCATAAGTTCCAAAATATTGAAAAGCATGGTTGTCAATCATGAGTAGAACGGTGAGTGTTACTCGTGTGTAAACTGATTAGTGATCATTCAAACCAGCATATGACAGGTCGTAGGCCATGTAAGCATCCAGACATCCATATTCTTCTTCATCGATGTCGAGATGTCAATATAAATAACTCTTAAGGGGAGAATCTCAGATTTGGACACACTCAGAACGATGTGATATTTCATATATTTTTGAATATAGAATCCTTTTGCTGGCCACTGTAGCCCTGTTCTATTTTCAAATCGCACGTCACTGCGGTTGTTACAACGTCTTGCAGGTAATTGGCGTGTCACAACTGCATTGCTACTTGCAGGACTGACATTTCAACGAGTGTTCAAGTTACAAAACACTCGCTCATCAACACGACTCGCACAGCCTACATACTCGTACACAATATCATCCTGATGTGGTTAATATGTCAATTACGCCGCGTATTGACTTCCAGTGGTTCTCAAATATTTCGTTAATATTTATTGAGATATTTTTTAAACGTCTTTAAAATTAATGGGTTTGCAAAAGTTTCTCATTTTTTTAAATATTTCCTTTGCTATGTTACCAGTGCCTCAGAGAATAAATAAGAATCAATTATGATTTGCAACGGAAAAACTTTATAGATAAATACTGAAAAAATACAGTGCACAACGGAGTCCTGGTTCCAACTCTAATGTTTGGAAGTGAAACACGGAGTTGGCAAACGAAGGATGAAAGTAGACTGAATGCAGTCGAAATGCGATCTCTCAGAAGAATGTGCGACAAAACGATGTATGATAGATGTGCGAATAGTGAAATAAGGAAGGAATGCAAAGCTGAGATAAGCATTATCGATAAAATTAAGAAGGGGGTGTTGAGATGGTTTGGACATGTAGAACGAATGAGTGAGGAAAGAACGGTAAAACAAATTTATGAGGCGAATGTTAGTGGGAAAAGAAGCAGAGGAAGACCGAGAAAAACATGGCACGATCAGGTATGCCAAATACTTGAAAGTGGTCAGGTTAGGAGTCGTAACAATCGGCGGGTATGTATGAGGAGATGCATAAACGTGGAAGAGGCGAAGAATGTTTGCAAGGACAGAGTGGTGTGGCGTTCTATTCTCTCTGCCTACCCCTGCGGGGAAGCGGCAAGATGGTTAGTTAGTTTTTACTGAAAAAAAAAAAATATAAATGATATTCATTAATACATACTAAAAGTCAATTATTAAATTAAGTTTTGTACTGACATTTCTTGGTTGAACTGCATTTTATAGAATAAAATAACAACTATGTAAGTATATAGTTTTATATATTGTTTGACCAGTGA
The DNA here is from genome assembly GCF_059751285.1 of Brachycentrus maculatus. Classification (NCBI taxonomy): domain Eukaryota; kingdom Metazoa; phylum Arthropoda; class Insecta; order Trichoptera; family Brachycentridae; genus Brachycentrus; species Brachycentrus maculatus. The sequence goes on along the minus strand of NW_028281024.1, from coordinate 66,180 downwards.
CCTTGTTTCGTCGTTACTAACATCATCAGACAGGTGGGAGGCTAGACAAAAGTATGTTATATACACAAAAATTTTATATATATTTTTTCTGACAAAATGAATAAATTTTAAATTCATTTTGTCAAAAAAAACAATATTTCAATGGTTACCTTATGTTGTTGTGTATATAGGTAACATAGTATTTTGTCTAGCCTCCCACCAGTCTGATGATGTTGGTAACGACGAAATCCGGTCACTGGTTAAATAAAATATATTTGGAAAAAAACAACGTGGTTGATATTGTATATTAAATGTAATAGTTAGGAGTAAAATAAATAAATAAAAACAGAACAATGTTTTTTATGTTTTTTAACAGTGTTTTTTATGTATAAATAATAAAAAAAACAAACAAGAACACATCAGTAACCAACTAGCCACGTAATATTATTTCTTCTTGGATTTGCTTATTAACAATAGGCTTTTGTCAAGATGTTGGTTTATTGGCTAATAAGAGAACTAAGGGAGATATTAAGGTTTAAACTTTAGATATTTGAATAAAACGAAAAACGTGCGTTCGCATACTTCATCAAATTTCCGTCATCGAATGTTTTATGACGTCATATGGTTTATTATCTATGGTTTTTAGAGCTGTTATAGTAGTCGTGTGGATTGTTTGTTTACCACTACACTATCATTTGTGTTTTACAAATATGAGGGGAGGAGGGGTGGGAGGGTGGACCATAGACATCAAAAAATAGAGCCGCCAATAATTTAGCAATGTTACCAATATTAAAATAAGTCCGTCGTTTCTCTGACGTCATTCATTACCAACTTACGAAAACAACATATTTACGAACGCGAATTTTCCAAAAAAATGATGAATGAAATATTGATTATATCGGCTGTTATAAACAAAACGAGTCTAATACAATCCTGATACGATATTAAAAATCTCCACAGTTGTAGAAGCTTTCGAGTAATTTGGTAAAGGCTGGTTTCAAAATGTATTTAAAAAAATAGTTATGACAAAACGCTAAGTGATACCATATGGTTAGTGTGACACATGAATCTTGATTTACAGCTTTACCATATATGGAGCATACACAAATTTCTGAGCAATAAAGCTCCTATTACAACAACCGTAGTCGTTAGGGTGGTCGATGTTGAAGAAAAAACAATGTTGATGAGGTCTTCTTCTTCTTCTTCTTCTTGGTGTAGGTTTTTAAAAGGAATTAGCCTCCTGCTATGTCGATTCCCAACTCTCAATCCATCTCTTTGGTGGTCGTCTACCTTGGAGTCTGGATGGTTCCATTTGCCTCACATGCGTATACCATTGTCTCCTTCGTTGATTTCCTCATCTAACGACATCTTCGATCTCGCATATTTCTCTTATCCTTGTGTTCCTTATATGCTCTTACTCTTGCCAGATATGTTCCTTAGAGTCTTCATTTCTGACAATCATAGCTCGTTTTTCGTTACTACGGTGTCCGCTCTGCATTCGATCCCATATCACTCACTCCTTTCATCAACGTTTAATTTCAAAAATCATTTATTTTCAGTTGTGCATGTTTTCGAAAATGTTGAAAAAAAAATGTATTATATCCCTGAAAAAGCGGCATATTTTAAACTTAATATTTACCCACTACAGGGCAGAAAGCGTTGTTTTGCATTTTGAAGAAAAGGTATTGTTTCATTATTTTTTAAAATATATTTAAAAAATTTCAAATGGAGAAAAAACCTTCATGTTTTACCTAAAAAGATCTGTTGCACAGTAAAAAGTTCAATAAGTGGCTTGATATTGTTTAAAATTTATATACTTGAAAACCCTACTAAAAATACTTAAAAACAGCGTTGTATTTCAAATTCCGCTAAATTCATGGAACTACTGGCCCATATCGGCCAATCAGAGAGCGGGGATAGTTCAAAAATTAAGATGACGTCATCATCGGTTTGTGTCTCGTGTTTTTTTTAATAATATTTTTTCTAAAGATAGACAAATAATTAAACAAAAATGTTACCCGGAGAATTTCGCTTTTTTTGGAAAATCAACTTATATGGATCCGGCACATTCAATGAATATTAATACGTCAATAAAAAAGGATTTTTGATTTTAAGACATTAAAAGCAAGATCCCTATTTGTAAATATTTTTTCTGTTTTTATAAACTAGATAGCGTCGTATAAAATACGGATTAAATTTTATATTTGATCGACCTATTGACCTTAAATTTAGTGAATAAGTTACCTTGAAGTTGATTTGCGTTTTCAAATGAAATTTATTAAAATAAATTAATATAACATAGAAATAGAAGTTCATACCTAGAAAATTCAAAACTGTTTTATAGAAAAATATAAAGTATCCTCAAAAACTATTGGGTTAATATAAAAATTATACAGGTTTGATTTTTCTATAAATTTAATTAATAAATCCGACTGAAATAAAATTATATATTTGAATTTTTTTGTTTGTTCATAAAGTAAAATTTAAATAAAAAAAAAAAAAAAAACGGACTGCCGGATGATAAAATTCCGTTTAGGGCACAACGCTATAAAGGCGTTTGTGCACTACACTGAATTACACGGAATTTTACCGTCCGTCACGTCAGTTAGCGTTTTAAAAGGACGATTGGCTTTGATTGGCTTGTGCTTTTGTCCATCTTTCTTCGGATCGGTGCTCTTGATCGGTGCGTGAACACGTTGCGCGTAAATTCGAACACTCTAAACTGTCGTAGTCGCTTTCATAACTTAAGCTTAAGGCGGTAAAATTAGTGTAGTGCCGGGTAGTGCACAATCGCCCTAAGGTGGTAGGGTCGGAACATTATGAACGAACGGCAACCCTACGCTAGGTACCTGCTTACTCGTACTTAGTTTCATACTTTGTATTCGCAACTATCCGCGCTATCAACAGCACCTTATTCGATCGGTTTTTTCTCGCAAGTTTGCGCAATTTCTGCAAGGAGATAATCGATTCATCAATCATACAGACAGGCGAGTCTTTTTGGGACGTGTTTGCGTAGCTCAGAAGGAGTCTGACATTTGTATTGAAGTACCTTTTATACAGGGTGTCTATAAAGCAACGGCGTAATATTTTAATAATGCAATATATTCTAGTTACAAACGCGCACCGGGTACCTACTACTGTATCAATATAAATTAAAAAAAAAGTAACTTTCCGTTTCTTCGAACAGTGAAATCTCACTCATCTTTAGCAAGAGTGTTCTTGGTTACTTTATTATGTTTGTGTTTAAATTTCAGTTTGTATATGTCGCTAACTCCTTTTAACAACGTCATATATCAAAAATCGTAAATTTTCAGTTGTGCATGTTTTCGGAATGTCCAGAAAATGTATTATATCCCAGCAAAAGCGGTATATTTTAAACTTAATATTTACCCCCTACAGGGCAGAAAGTGTTGTTTTTGCATTTTGAAGAAAAGGTATTGTTTAATTTTTTTTAATATACTAAATATTTTTCAAATGGAGAAAAACCAGGTTTTACCTAAAAAGATCTGTTGCACAGTAAAAAGTTCAATAAGTGGCTTGATATTTATTTTTAATACATTTTATTATATTTTTTAACTTTAAAAACGATCTCCTGAAAAATCAAGTTTTTTTATTTATGACGTTGTTGAAAGGAGTGAGCAATGTGTGTGTTAATTTTTACTGAATAAAATTGATTTGAACTGAAATTGAAATTGAACCAACTTACTAACCCTTACGCCGCTTCCCCGTAGGAATAGGCAGATACAATAGAATGCCACTCCAATCTCTCTTCGCATACAATCTGCATCTCTTACAAATCAACGCATCTCCTCATACATACCCGCATATTGTTCCTACTTCTGATCTGACAACCTTGAAGTATTTTAAATACTTGATTATGCCAAGTTTTCATCGGTCTACCTCTGCTTCAATTACCAGCCACATTCGCCAAAAAAAATGTTTTACTACTCTTTCTTCACTCATTCGGTTCACGTGCCCAAACCATATCAACACAAATTATGAAATCAAACATACCATATAGAAATCTCATATTTTTCTTTTAACGAGAATTTTCTTTCTTTTTCATTTAACGAGACTGTGCCACAGCAACGCGAGGCTGGTACAGCTGGTGATAAATTAATGTTTAATTTAGGTCATTGGATGTTACAAAGATCATCAAGGAAAACCAGTTCATGTCGCTAAACATGGAAAAGGTTATGGTTCAATCTATTGGAAAACTATTTATTATTCTATTGGCTGGAGCGTTATCGAGAGTGACGTCGCACGGTGGAGCACGCCCTGGCGAAAAATGTGCGAAAGTAAGGTTTGCTAAAAACCTTAAATTAAAAAAAAATATATTGAACCACAATATCAATTAACAATATGATATGGAATCGTCATTTTTAATCCCCTCAACCACGAACTCTGGGCTCCAGGTCACTCGCAACACCAGCGTTGTGGAATTCGCGCGTGCCGCCGCACTTTTTTCGTAAATTAAGGCCGTTACGTTAGGTAGTATCTTAAGTTCAGTTGTTGTTGATGAACTTATTACTGCAATGAAAGACGATAAATATAGTATTTGTATTCTATATATATATATATATATATATATATATATATATATATATATATATATATATATATATATATATATATATATATAGTGTCCGCCTCCGTAGTGTAATGGTCAGCACGCTCGGCTACCGTTCTGGAGGTCCCGTGTTCGATTCCCAAGGGGGGTAAAATAAATATAAATGAGTTTTTTCACTGTCATATTTATTCAAAATTACCCTGGACTGGTACCTGAAGCGGAGGGCTGATCACCTTTCGTTCATGTGTAAACGATCAAGATAACACTGCCTTTATATGACGCAGTGCCCTATGCACCATTGGGGTGCGGATAAGGGTTTTATTATTTTATTATATATATATATATAAATATATATATATATATATATATATATATATATATATATATATATATATATATATATATATATATATATATATATATATATATATATATATATATATATATATATATTTGTGTATGATTGTATTTTGTGTGTGTGCATATGTATATGCACATAACTACTCAATGCCATGCCCAAACATTTTCCCATTAATATTATATTGTATTTATGAAGGAAGATAATTTTTCTCCGTGAAGATGCCAAGGTTATTAATTTAAAAGTATTTTTCTCATTCGTTTAATTGCTGACGACCATATTTATTGCATGTGGGCACCGCCTACAATACGTACAGCGTATATGAAGTCCAAATCAATGGTGTTATTGTTCTGGTTCCACGCAATTATTTATGTAGTCAAAAATGAGCATCTTTTTAATTTAAATCTTAAGATCAAGGTCAGAGACCTGATGCAGCAAAAAAAATAAAGTATTTAAAGATAAAGTACTAGTAATAAAAAAATCAAGGTACACCTATTGGCTTGACTCAAAATGCTCTTGGTATTGAAAATTAACTGAATGCGTAAACTCACTAACAATAATTTATTATTAGATTAAAACCAATATTTTTAGCTTTTCCACTTTTTTATTTGACCAGCGACCGAGTTTCGTCGTTACCGACATCATCAGACTGGTCTGATGATGTCGGTAACGACGAAACCCGGTCGCTGGTCAAATAAAAAAGTGGAAAAGCTAAAAATATTGGTTTTAATCTAATAATAAATTAAAAATGCAATTCCATCACGAAGTGTCAGTGGATAATATAAATCTATCACTAACAATAAACTAAATGCCAAGAGTTACATATTCTTCTTCATTTATGTTAAGCCAAAAAATATTTTATAAAATAACTCCTATTATTAATTAGTCCACTCTACCACAATTTGATACCTATTTATAATAATGAGTCGCTAAGGCTCACAAAAATACTATGAAATCGAAATATTTGTGTAAATAATGAGAACACAAATATTTATATTTTTGATATTTTCTGGCGTTTCTCGTGTATGTGATTATAATCTAGGATTCGGACCTCACTTACAAATATAGCTCAATAAAAAAGCTTCTTCATCTCTCCAATATATGTCTCTAGTGAAAATTCTAATGATTCAAGCGCTATGTTTCGACATTGAATTATATATAGAAGTTCCAAGAATTTGAGTAGTGTCAATAATAGGTAGAATTGTAAAGTGTAAAGTGATCACTTAAACCAGCCTATGACGGTGGTAAACCCTGAAAATGCCCAGACTTCCATATTCTCCTTCATCTACATATCGCTCACTTTCAAGAACGTCATAAATAAAAAAAACTCGATTTTTCAGGAGAACGTTTTTAAAGTTTAAAAATATGATACAATGTATTAAAAATAAATATCAAGCCACTTACTGAACTTTTTACTGTGCAACAGATCTTTTTAAGTAAAACCTGAAGGTTTTTTCTCCATTTGAAAAATATTTAGTTCATTTAAAAAAATAATTAAACAATACCTTTTCTTCAAAATGCAAAAACATCACTTTCTGCCCTGTAGCGGGTAAATATTAAGTTAAAAATATGCCCCTGCTGCTGGGATATAGTAAATTTTCTGGGCATTCCGAAAACATGCCCAACTGAAAATTGACGAATTTTGATTTATGACGTTCTTGAAAGGAGTGAGCGATATGTTGAGATGTCAAAAAATTCCTAATTGGAGATAATCTACAATAGATTTGCGAACAAGCATTTGGTCACACTCAAAATTTTATAATATATTTGCAGTCCATTTTTAATCAATCTCCATTCTTCGGTGAATTTTTAATAAAAGAAAAATTAAAAATATAACATTTTTCTTTGGAACATAATTATTTCATCTCATTGTCTGATTACTACATCAGTAATCCCAAGTACCCGGGAACCTACATAATCAGTATAATTGAGTAGCATGACAGTGTAAAAAGTTTATAACTTTATTTTTATGTAATAATTGAATTCCATCACGCCATCATCACGATTACAATAATAATTTTATAAAATACAACTTCGATCAATAACTTCATAAATAATTGTGAATTTCAATATTCTGGTGATTTTTTAGGGGAATTTACTACTAGATTGTGAATTAAATTTTTCTTGTGATTTATTAGGAGAATTTATACTACATAAAGAATTTATTTATTTTGGTGATTTATTAGGGAAATTTACACCTAGGTTATGAATTTATTTATTCTGGAGATTTGTTAGGGGAATATACGACTAGATTTGGATTTTTTGGAAATTTACGACTAGTTTGTGAATTTCCTTATTATGGTGATTTATTAGTGGAATAAATCTTATCACAATCTAAACGTAAGATTAGATTGTGCATTTCATTCATCTGGTATTTATAAGGGAAATTTACGACTAGTTTGTGAATTTCATTATTATGGTGATTTATTAGTGGAATAAATCTAATCACAATCTAAACGTAAGATTAGATTGTGAATTTCATTCATCTGGTATTTATAAGGGAAATTTACGACTAGTTTGTGAATTTCCTTATTATGGTGATTTATTAGTGGAATAAATCTAATCACAATCTAAACGTAAGATTAGATTGTGCATTTCATTCATCTGGTATTTATAAGGGAAATTTACGACTAGTTTGTGAATTTCATTATTATGGTGATTTATTAGTGGAATAAATCTAATCACAATCTAAACGTAAGATTAGATTGTGAATTTCATTCATCTGGTATTTATAAGAGAAATTTACGACTAGTTTGTGAATTTCCTTATTATGGTGATTTATTAGTGGAATAAATCTAATCACAATCTAAACGTAAGATTAGATTGTGAATTTCATTCATCTGGTATTTATAAGGGAAATTTACGACTAGTTTGTGAATTTCCTTATTATGGTGATTTATTAGTGGAATAAATCTAAACATAATCTAAACGTAAGATTAGATTGTGAATTTCATTCATCTGGTATTTATAAGGGAAATTTACGACTAGTTTGTGAATTTCCTTATTATGGTGATTTATTAGTGGAATAAATCTGATCACGATCTAATCGTAAGATTAGATTGTGATTAGATCATTTATTTGGAAATTTACGACTAGATTGTGAATTCCATTTTTCTGGTTTATAATAAGAATTTACAACTAGTTAATAAATTAATTAAGTTTATGACTAGCATCTATATTGTTTTTTTCCCTTATTCATAAATCCCGTTAATATTTGACCTTGTAACGAAAAGTTATTACAAATTGAAGGGCCAAAATGAAGGGCAATCCTTGTCGTGTCATTCGATAGTCAGATGGTCATCATGTGTTGTGTGATAGAAAGACAACTTTTTATCGAATATTTCAATCAGAAATCAGAAAAGGTTAATAAATAACAGTATATTTATTGTATTTGCGTTTGAATGGCGAGCAAAGGAGACAACATATCGCTCACTCTTTTCAACAACGTCATATATCAAAAATCGTAGAATCGAATATATGTTATAGAAAAATCGCCCAGAAACTGTACTACAGTATATCCCAGCAAAATCGGCATATTTTTAACTTAATATTTACTCGCTACAGGGCAGAAAGTGTTTTTTTTTTGCATTTTGAAGAAAAGGTATTGTTTAATTATTTTTTAAAATATACTAAATATTTTTCAAATCGGTAAAAAACATTCAGGTTTTACCTAAAAAGATATGTTGCACAGTATAAAGTTCAATAAGTGACAGCTTGATATTTCTTTTTAATACATTTCATTATATTTTTAAACTTTAAAAACGATCTCCTGAAAAATCAAGTTTTTTGATATATTATGACGTTATTGAAAGGAGTGAGCGATATATAGTATGTAAATATCGTCGTTATAAAATTATTACCTTCATTGCGGTTATGTACATGATACATTTAAAGATGTAGGATACTCGCGGTTTGAATTTTTCTTTTAACACTACACACAAGTTCTTATTCTTTAGCTCCTGCTAAAATTTTATTAAACGTATGGTTTGTATAACCAATTAGTTAGCGTTAAATTTAACATATATAAATAAAACAATTGTATAAGACAAGTTTTAAGTTTATTGGTGTAAACACGACTAGTTTCGAGAACTACAAATGTTCAAATCGAGAGGTGAAAATATGTACAAACTATACCTGTTGATTCAAAATATATAAATTTATACAAATTCACCTGTTGATCAGAACATCTATATTTCTCGAATCTAGTCGTGTTTACATTTATAAATTCCAAAAGTAGTTTTAAACACGTTTTATTAAATTTTTGTTCCTAGATTATCATATAATTCCACAAAGTTATTGCCCAATCAATAAATAAAAACATTAAACACATAATATAATATAATATAAGAGTTTCAGCTTAGTAAAAAGCTTCTTTACATCTCACCAATAGATGTCTCTAGTGAAGTTCTAGTGATTCAAGAACAAGGTGTCTAAATTGGTTCATATATATAGAACTTCCAAGAATTTGAGTAGTGTGGTTGTCAATAATGGTTAGAATTGGTGAATGTTACACGTGTGTAAAGTGATCACTCAAACCAGCCTATGACGGTCGTCAGCCTCGTAAATGCCCAGACTTCCATATTCTTCTTCATCTTTGATGAGATGTCAAAAAATAATAAAATAAAAAAAATAATCAAAAATTAATATTTAACACATTATCCTATACAAATTATAGATAAAATTAAGAAAGGTGTGTTGGGATAGTTTGGGCATGTGGAACGATTGAGTGAGTATACGACGATGAAACAATTTTATGAGGCGAATGTAATTGAAAAAAGGAGCAGAGGAAAACTCATGAAAATTTGGCATGTTCAGGTATGTCAAATACTTGAAAGAGGCCGGTTAAGGAGTAGAAACAATCAGCGGGTAGAAACAATGAGGAGATGCATGAATGCGGATGAGGGGAAGAATGATCGCCGCACCACGCCAGACAGAGTAGTGTGGCGTGCTATTCTCTCTGTCTACCCCAGCGGGGAAGCGGCGTGATGGTTAGTTAGTTAGTTTATACATATGTTTATTTTATTTTATTTTTTAACACATCTTTTTCATTTAACCCTAGTTATCATTTCAGATATGACACGTGTTTACAATAATCTCATAAAGTATACTATTACATAGTTCATTGTTCAATGAACTCACTAATTATAGTAATTATTATGTGGTATGATGAAGTGTGAAACTATTTCATAGTCTGGTACCTTTGCATAAGTAAATAGTATTATAATATCGCACAGCTCAGCGAAATAATAAAAATATATACATGGGTACTGTGTACGTTTTTTTCGAGTATATTTTAAGGGATGGCTATGTACAAATGTTTTATTTTAATATGTTCAAATACTTTATTATTAATTATAATTAATACTGAAAACGCATTGTGACGCAAGTATTATTTATTTTTCGATCAGTTGATTTAAATAATAAAGAAGGTTTCATAGCTACCATATCGTCGATATCACCAGGATAGGTGTAAAACTTCTGGGCGAAATTTTCAAAATTCCTTTTTTTATCAAAAGAAAAATTGTTCTCTTCCATACATTCACCCCAAAGAATGAAATAATTAGACGTATTGAAAGTGGTCAAGTTATGTATTATTTACAGTAAATATTTTAATGTACAATATTTTTTTAACAAACATTCATAATATTAACATAGAAGAAGAAAATATGGAAGTCTGGCTGTTTGCTGGGCTTAGTTCTCATAGGCTGGTTTAGGTGATCACTTTGAGAACAAAGATTTGGACACACTCAAAATATGGTGGTTTAGCTGATACTTTGTTTTATTTTATTTTATAAAAAAAAATATATATCTCCTACCCCCTCTTCAACCTTCAACGTCCCGAGGACAAAACTCCAAAATTTAGAATAAGCTTCTCATACGGTATCTAAAAATGATGCGGAATGCATCGAAACACGTGTCATAATAGATTTTAAGAAAAAAGTGTATTTACCAGATAAAACTTAAATTTGTAAAAAAATATTCGATCTATATGAGCATATTGTATATCGTATTCCGCGACTTGCCATCAATGATAACATGATATATGTACAACATTTTGAGTGTATCCAAATACTTGTTCACAAATCTGGATTATCTCCAATCATAGGAGTTATTTTAAAAATAACTCTTATAATCGGAGATTATTCAGAGTTTTACAAACACTTGGATTTAGTCGCACATGTCCCCCTGAGGAACGTAAGAAACTGTTTTATTACTTAGTTTTAGGTTAATTAACAAGAAATTAATACAACACTTTGAGTGATGTATTAATAATGAATTATTTATAAATTAAATAACTCATATAATTGGAGATAATCCAGATTTGTGTACAAGTATTTGGGCACACTCAAAATGTTGTTTACAATGTGTGTGATTATAATCCAGGATTCGGATCTCACATACTAATATAAGAGTTTCTGCTTTATAAAAAGCTTCTTTACATCTCACCAATAGATGTCTCTAGTGAAGTTCTAGTGATTCATGAACAAGGTTTCTAAATTGGTTCACACATATATATATATATATATATATATATATATATATATATATATATATATATATATATATATATATATATATATATATATATATTTATTTATATATATATATATATATATATATATATATATATATATATATATATATATATATATATATATATATATATATATATATATATATATATAACTTCCAAGAATTTGAGTAGTGTGGTTGTCAATAACGTGTGTAAAGTGATCACTTAAACCAGCCTATGATGGTCGTAAGCCCCGTAAATGCCCAGACTTCCATATTCTTCTTCATCTTTGATGAGATGTCAAAAAATAATATCAAAATGTTGTTAATAAATTATCTGGTCAAATTATAAGCTAAAATAATAAAAATGAAAATGATGTTTTCCGGCGTTTCTCATGTATGTGTGTGATTATATTCCAGGATTCAGATGTCAAATGTGGTTTCAAAATTGGTTCACACATATGTATATACATATATAGATATATATATATATATATATATATATATATATATATATATATATATATATATATATATATATATATATATATATATATATATATATATATATATATATATATATATATATATATATATATATATATATGTATATATATATATATATATATATATATATATATATATATATATATATATATATATATATTTATATATATCTTCCAAGAATTTGAGTAGTGTGGTTGTCAATAATGGGTAGAATTGGTGAATGTCACACGTGTGTAAAAACCAGCCTATGACGGTCGTCAGCCCCGTAAATGCCCAGACTTCCATATTCTTCTTCGTCTTTGATGAGATGTCAATGATAACATGATTTATGTCTTTACAAAGACGTGTTTTTTAAATTGAACATGGCAACACAATATTGATTTACCTTTTGCATATTTTGTTAAACATCTGATTCTTAATTAAACACAGATCTCGGTCTTAAATTGAATCATAATGGCTCCAAGCAGAACTTGACGATACAAAATATGAATTTCCATGTTCCCGATAGCATTTATAAACTATTTGCCTAAAACAGGAAAATATTTATTCATTTATTTCAACATATCGCTCACTCCTTTAAAGAACGTCGTATATATAAAATCGTAAATTTTCAGTTGTGCATGTTTTCGGAAAGCCCAGAAAATGTACTGTATTTTTAACTTAATATTTACCCGCTACAGGGCAGAAGGTGTTGTTTATGCATTTTGAAGAAAAGGTATTGTTTAATTTTTTTTTTTAAATATACTTAATATTTTTCAATTGAAGGAAAAACATTCAGGTTTTTCCTAAAAAGATCTGTTGCACAGTAAAAAGTTCAATAAGTGGCTTGATATTTATTTTAAATACATTTCATTATATTTTTTACCTTTAAAAACGATCTCTTGAAAATATTTTTATTTTTTATTTATTTAAGACGTTGTTGAAAGGAGTGAGCGATATTAGATTATAAATCACAAATATAATTTTCCCAAAAAGTAATTTCCATCACTTATTTTGAGACATAGGATTAAGGTTGACAAGACTGAAAAACAAATAAGAAAACACAGGGCAAAATTCAAAATATAAAGCAATAATATATCTTAAACCAGATCATTTAAACCAGCCTATGACGGTCGTCAGTCCCGTAAATGCCCAGTCTTCTATATTCTCCTTCATCTCTGATGAGATGTCAAAAAATAATATAATAGCGGGTATTTTATTCCGGCTAAAAGCTTTAAATAACAGAGATTATTCAAACAGGGATTTTAGAGTTACCGTTTTTTGCCAGTATATTCACGAAATTATGAACGTGTGTTCCAAAAATTACATTATTTACTTACAACATTTTGAGTGTGTCCAAATACTTGTTCACAAAATCTGGATTATCTCCAATTACAGGAGTTATTTTCATATTGTTTTTTGATATCTCATCAAAGATGAAGAAGAATATGGAAGTCTGGGCATTTACGGGGCTTACGACCGTCATAGGCTGGCTTAAGTGATCACTTTACACACGTGTAACATTCACCAATTCTACCCATTATTGACAACCACACTACTCAAATTCTTGGAAGTTCTATATATATGAACCAATTTAGAAACCTTGTTCATAAAAATAATGGGTAGAATTGGTGAATGTTATACGTGTGTAAAGTAATCACTTAAACCAGCCTATGACGGTCGTAAGCCCCGTAAATGCCCAGACTTCCATATTCTTATTCATCTTTGATGAGATATCAAAAAATAATATGAAAATAACTCCTGTAATTGGAGATAATCCAGATTTTGTGAACAAGTATTTGGACACACTCAAAATGTTGTAAATAAATTATCTGGTCAAATTATAAGCTTAATAATAAAAATGAAAATGGTATTTTCTGGCGTTTCTCATGTGTGTGATTATAATCCAGGATTCGGATCTCACATACTAATATAAGAGTTTCTGCTTAATAAAAAGCTTCTTTACATCTCACCAATAGATGTCTCTAGTGAAGTTCTAGTGATTCATGAACAAGGTTTCTAAATTGGTTCATATATATAGAACTTCCAAGAATTTGAGTAGTGTGGTTGTCAATAATGGGTAGAATTGGTGAATGTTACACGTGTGTAAAGTGATCACTTAAACCAGCCTATGACGGTCGTAAGCCCCGTAAATGCCCAGACTTCCATATTCTTCTTCATCTTTGATGAGATATCAAAAAATAATATACATTATTTGCGATTGAAAAGAAAGTAGCTTTGAGTAGAATTATGAGTATATGTTCCCAGTACATTCATTGCAATTGGCAATTAATAATTTCGTTTGAATAAAATACAGCAGCAGTGTGTAAGAATGCCTAGAATCAACGCTTTGCCATTCAACTCCAATATCCCGGAATGTGTTTGTATGATGCGTTGCGCTACTATGCCTTCGAAATACCATATAAATTTAAAATCGCGTACTGACGTCACAAAGTTCATATTAATTCGACGTATGTACTTTATTCCATATTGTAGGTACACATTAGTGACATGTGTTATTTAGATATCCATGCATAAATCAAATATGTGTACTCGTGTTTATTTGGAGTCATTTGTTCAGCTTACCAACTTTACTAATAATTTTTGTTTCAACTTTTTTTTTTAAATAATCACACATCATTAGTATGATAAGTAACACATACTTGATTTAAAATGCAATATTTTTTTTAATAAATAAAAACGTAAATATGACTTTTTTCTAAATCTCAAATCATCTAAAGTTATACACCGATTGCTGATATTTTTTTTTCACAAAGGTTGCACTTGTGATCGGTAAAAACGTGATTTTTGGGAAAACAGTTTGTTACCGCAACGGCAGCGCCATCTGTTAAACGTAATAGCATAACACGCAAAATTAAACATTGTTGATTGCGGACAGCGTGTTTCTTGTAGGCAGTAGAGGAAGGTAGTAAGGTAAGCTAGGTACTACTTAGTAAGGTAGGGTAGGTACTGTTGCGTTTTTATATGTCACGCGGGTATGTTAGAATAGGCACTGCTTTTCTGCCTGTATGGAATGCACGCCCCTGGTCATAAGCCCTATACATACTCAGACTTCCATATTCTTTCATATTATTGTAAAAAAAGTTATTATTCGAAAAAATTATATGATTTTGAAAAGAAAAGAGGTATTGAAAAGTAAGGAGTTAAAAACTATATAAAAATATTTTTTCTATACATATTCTAAAAAACAAAAAATATCCAATATACATAAATTCTTTTACCAAGAAACATAAACAATAAACAATAAGTATGTACATATAAGTCCCTCTCTAAGCACAAGAGCTTAGTCACTTTTTTGGAGAGAACTGCGTTATTAATTTTAAGATTATAAAGGTAGAAATGTCTGGAAAATGAATTAAAATTATTACAAAAAAACTTTTGTAAACGTATTAAATAATAATAATAATAATGAAACCCTTATCCGCACCCCAATGGTGCATAGGGCACTGCTTCATATAAACGCAGTGTTATCTTGATCGTTTACACATGAAGGAAAGGTGATCAGCCCTCCGCTTCAGGTAATATTGAATAAATATTACAGTGAAAAAATCACTTATATTTATTTTGCCCCTCTTGGGAATCGAACCCGGGACCTCCAGAACAGTGCTGACCATTACACTACGGAGGCGGACAAAAGCGTATTAAATAATAAAAAAATTCATTCTTAAAAAAATCGGGCGTGGAGAGACCTGTTACCTCTTCGGCGCTTGGCCGGCGAATGCGTTCTGTGTTTGCAAATATCCCCAATAAGCATCTCGGCTGTCCAAACTTAAATCTCAGTAAGGGACATTTTTTGACTAAATAGAATCTACTTAGTCCAAGAATGCAAAAAAAAACGTACTACAAAAAAAATGTCCCTTACTGTGTTTTGAGTTTGGACAGCCGATCTGTACGAGTAATATATAATTGTGTTGTCTCTTAGACTACTATTGTGTTCAATTCCAGCATTTCTGAGGCGTGTTTCGTTGTAAGAGTGATAACCTTGGTTCGTTTCCCACACTTTGACATCAAACGGTCTCATGACGTCAATGAAGACTGTAACCGATGGCAAGAAAATGTGTTCACATAGTGTAAAAGTCTTTCAGGATCTTTCAGGATCTTTTAGGATCAGGTCGAAGACTTTCAGGGATCCTGCAATGACAAAACATAAATAAATTTGAGCAAAAACCACCCTCAGTCCACGCCCATAAATGTTCTTTAAGGCCGAGATCTCAGACGATCAAATTCTGCTAACTAACTGACTAACTGACTAACTGCGATCCGTGCACGATATTGAGTTGGGAGTGTCGGGTTATGAATTTTCTTCAAACCCGGGTAATTGATTTTTTTGCTAGAAACACAGTTTTTGTATCGAAAAATAAGTTTTTCTTCGAAATAAATTGAGTTATTGAAATGTAACTAGAAAAAAAAAATATAAAAAACATTTTTTCAATAAATATTCTTTGAAAAATCTAAATTCCATATATATAATTTTTAAAAAATGTGCATGGAGACTTAAAACAGTTTAATATATTTTTTTAATGGTGAATATTACACAGTGTATGAAATGATCAGTTAAACCAGACAATAACCAGTCAAATCCCCTGTTAATGCTCAGACCCCCACCTCAAAAAGACTCATCTATGTTGAGATATCTATAAATATCTTCTTCTTCTAATTGGTGTAGGCCTTGTGGCCTTTTTTGAAGATGGATTAGCTTCCTGCGATGTCCTGCTCTTTGGTGGTCTGCCTAAGAGTCATCTATCTCAGGATCGGCAGTGCAGTGCAATGTGGGGAAGTTTGGATGGTTCCATTCTCCTCACATTCGTATAAAAGTGTCATGTATAAAAATATTAAATATGTATTTTATTTATTGTTTCGGCATTAACTTTGTGGTAAGACATGTTACAATGATTAAAGAAAACACTTCGTTTTTTACCACTTGAGTTTTATTATAGACTACATGTTTCAGAAGTTAAACTTCCATCATTCAGGTCTGTGTATTATACAGACCTGAATGATGAAAGTTTAACTTCTGAAACATGTAGTCATAATAAAACTCAAGTGGTAAAAAACGAAGTGTTTTCTTTAATCATTATTAAATATGTATTTTACAATGTGTCCTCGGCGACACATTATTGTACGTTTGAACTGAACAAATGGTAAAATAGTTTATTTCAGTAATCTTAAAAAAAATGTTTTGATAAGATAGCAGTAAATGACCATTAGTTTCGTAGCACGGCGTACGTGCAGAATTCATTCATTATAAATTCTAACGAACGTTAGTTGGTTTTCTGTTTACTAAAAATTTCGGTCAAAATATTACTCAAATATCAAATATTTAACTAGCGTAAATACTAGGTCTATATTTGCTTAATAATTCGTGTATTAACGAAGCTATATATGCTATATATATTAATATATGAGTTTCTGCTTAATAAAAAGCTTCTTTACATCTCACCAATAGATGTCTCTAGTGAAGTTCTAGTGATTCATGAACAAGGTTTCTAAATGGGTTCATATATATAGAACTTCCAAGAATTTGAGTAGTGTAGTTGTCAATAATGGGTAGAATTGGTGAATGTTACACGTGTGTAAAGTGATCACTTAAACCAGCCTATGACGGTCGTAAGCCCCGTAAATGCCCAGACTTCCATATTCTTCTTCATCTTTGATGAGATATCAAAAAATAAAACTATATATGTTTTAATAATTATTATATGTAATACAAAATATACTGAAAAAATGCACATATTGCCCACTCCTTTCAAGAACGTCATAAATAAAAAAAATATATTTTTCAGGACAACGTTTTTAAAGTTCAAAAATATAATGCAATGTTTTAAAAATAAATATCAAGCCACTTATTGAACTTTTTACTGTGCAACAGATCTTTTTAAGTAAAACCTGAAGGTTTTTTCTCCATTTAAAAAATATTTAGTACATTTAAAAAAATAACTAAACTATACATTTTCTTCAAAATGCAAAAACAACACTTTCTTTCCTGTAGCGGGTAAATATTTAGTTAAAAATATGCCTCTTTTGCTGGGATATAGTACATTTTCTGGGCATTCCGAAAACATGCACAACTGAAAATTGACGATTTTTGATTTATGACGTTCTTGAAAGGAGTGAGCGATATATGTACAACATTTTGAGTGTGTCCAAGTACTTGTTCACAAAATCTGAATTATCTCCAATTACAGGAGTTATTTTCAATTTTTTTTATTTAAAAAAAAAAAATGCACATATATGTAGGTATATTATTTATTGATTCGGCATAAACTTTGTGGAATGACATGTTGATTAATTAAAAAAATAAACACTTGTTTAATGCCATTTAATGAGTGTTATTTCATTTTCAATTTAAGTTTTACTTAGTAAATACCACTATTTCTTAAAATCTACTGTGACACGTGTTTCGATGAATTCCGCATCATTTTCAAACACCGTACGTGAAGCCAATTCTAAATTATAGAGTTGGGTCCTTGGGACGTTGAAGGATGAAGAGGGGGTAGGAGCTGTTTATTTTTTTTATTTAATTTTTATTACATTTTTTTATTTCTTACCAATGGAAATAGAGGGGAGGCTTAAGTAATTTTCATATTGTTAATTATGGGTTTATTATTATTTTTATTTTTATGAATGTCTAGGTAAAAAGTAAAACATTTAAATGTTTATTGTAACTGCAGACAGTTGGTAGAATTCCATGTTGAATTGTTGGGTAATACCATATATCCAAAATTAAACACCGTCTATGGATTGAATTCTACTTTATTTACATATATGATGTTTTGCTTTATTCACATACGTGATATATTGAGTGGTTGATAATGTCTTAATAAGACGAAACGCGTCACATATCATATATCGCTCACTCCTTTCAACAACGTCTTATATTTAAAAAAAAATACTTGATTTTTCAGGAGATCGTTTTTAAAGTTTAAGAATATAATAAAATGTATTAAAAATAAATATCAAGCCACTTATTAAACTTTTTACTGTGCAACAGATCTTTTGAGGTAAAACCTTTAGGTTTTTTATTTGAAAAATATTTAGTTTATTCAAGAAAATAATTAAACAATACCTTTTCTTCAAATGCAAAAACAACACTTTCTGTCCTGTAGCGGGTAAATATTAAGTTAAAAATATGCCGCTTTTGCTAGGATATAGTACATTTTTTGGACATTCCAAAAACATGCACAACTGAAAATTGAAGATTTTTGATATATGACGTTGTTGAAAGGAGTGAGCGATATGTAAATAAAGTAGAATTTAATCTATTTACCGTGTTTAATTTTTTATATATTACCCAACATTTAAATGTTACCTGGGTTAAAAGAAAATTATGTTGCGATTTCTCGTATATTGGGCCTCAATGCTAGAAGTTTCCCCATTGATGCATTCTTAAATAAAAATACTAATGATGAAACACTCGATTCCGGTTATCAGATTATTATTTGGGTTACAATGACGTCGGTTAATAAGAAATTAGAGTATTTGTCATCGTAAATAAATATTACCTATTACTAATGTTTCATTTACACAAGATTCATATTTTCTATCGACAAATCATGCATTATTCGTGTGATTGTTTGTAAAAACAATCTGGGGCTCGAATTTTGCATACAAATAAAAGGGTCTCTGATAAATAAAAGCTTTATCAATCTAACATAGATGGCTGTTGTGAACTCTTATATCGGTAGTGTAATGTCAAAGGGGTACAT
Source organism: Brachycentrus maculatus (assembly GCF_059751285.1). NCBI lineage: Eukaryota > Metazoa > Arthropoda > Insecta > Trichoptera > Brachycentridae > Brachycentrus > Brachycentrus maculatus. Next base: position 46,547 of record NW_028281024.1, on the reverse strand, counting down.
CTGTCAAATTTTTCATTTTCCAAGTTTGTTCCACAAAATGTCTAAAATAGTGTTTTCCATAATCTGGCAAAAGGATATAGCTGTAGTTGCAATACTTATTTAGTTTTATAAAGATATGGACATTTAAAAATACATAGTTATTTAATTTCTCAAGTTTGTTTTTGCTCTCCTGTAAAATTTGGTCTGAGACAGATATACCCCTTTGCCTTTACACTACCGATATACTGTACCATTAGATTGATCAATATATTTCAGAGTTCCGAAAATTTGAGTAGTGTGGTTGTCAGTCATAGGTAGAATGGTGCATGTTGCACTGTGTAAAGTTATCACTTAGCCAGCCAGTGACAGACCCCTGTAAATACCCAGACATCCATTTTCTTCTTCACCTTCATGTTAAAAATACTTGTTCACAAAATCTGGATTATCTCCAATTACAGGAGTTATTTTCGTATTATTTTTTGACATCTCATCATATTTTTGACTTCCATATTCTTCTTCATCTTTGATGACATGTCAAAAAATAATTTAAAAATAAATCTTTTGTAAGGCTTAAATGTGTAAGGTAAATTCGAAGACTTAAGAATAATCAGGCATGATTAATGATGAATGGAGAATAAATAAAGGCCATTTAATCTTCACATTCCTTTAAAAATGATAACTAGGTGAAATTGTCACAATATTTTATGTTTTGTTTTTTAATAAAATACAACTTAGTAGACTCAAAAAAATTGTGTTTGATTTAAAAATTATTACATAAAATAAATAATCCCATAAACTAAGAAGCTATCCGTACAAGATTGTTTTTAACCTTTCCGTGAGTGAGTTATTTAATTGTATCCGTTCTATGAGTAGTGTTTTTTTTTATTTATTTATATTTTTTCATTAAATTGGTGTATTATGAAGATAGAAATGTTTTAAAAATGGGTGAAAAAATATCACTTACAAATTCCACGATTTATCTAAAGAAAACAGGTACTATTATCCAGGGGTTGTAACCTGTCAATTAACACAAAAAATTCTTTTTTTTCTTCACTTTTTTTTAACATAGTACATTTACTACCATACTCCTTTTAGCAAAATTCACTGTGTAGTACATTTACTACCATACTCCAGGAAAATATTCGGTGCTATTTATCATGAGTAGGGCCCTTTTTCCATCAAGCCTTTCGACCCAAAAAGGCCTAACTGGCGCTGGAGATCAGGTACTGAGGTAATAATGTCACCCTGTTACATTCTTCTCAACCTTCGATACTTTCTAGAAATTCCATGCAGCATAGTGTCATGTGCATGTGTGTAATATGTGAAAGTATTCAATAATTCTTATTATTACTACGTATTACTTACTTATTAGGTGTTAACCGAGGCATGCATGAATCAGATCCGTTACTGTCATAATAACACATGATTTTTAATACATAAACACTGTAATTATGTAAAACATAATTCATTCATGATGAGTAATTTCTGTTTTTTCTATCAATAATTTAGGTTTACGAGCAGATTTGCCTAATAATTACATATATATTACGGATATACACTGATATACCTAATAATTTAAAATTTCTTTTTTGTTTCATTACACAAATTGTAAATTAATGAGTCAGCTCCCATAGTGTAATGGTCAGAACCTTCGACTACGGTACCGGAGGTCCCGGGTTCTATTCCCAGGGTTCAAATAAATATGGGATTTATCACTCCAATATTTATTTGATACTACCCTGCACTGTTTCCTGGAGCTCAGGGCTGATCACCTTTTCTTCATGTGTAAACGATCAAGATAACACTGCTTTTATATGATGTAGTGCACTATGCACCATTGGGTGCGGTTAAGGGTTTTGAAGTACATTGAAGGACATTGGTGCCATAAACCAAGCAAGGACACAAAATGCCGAACCCTCTTCTAGTGGAACGGAAGGTCTGTTGATGACAGCCAACAGTCCGCCTTCTCCTGAGGATTTTTACGTAGTTTCCTCCCAGCAATGAGCAAATTCTGAAAAGTTCATGATTGGCCCACACTAGATTATCCCTCCTGTTTCTAACACAGATTAAAAAAAAAATCTTTGGAAACTAAAATCCACTTAATGATCTATAAACCATGTACCTACATAATAAACAAGATAAATAATTAATGCAATTCCTATCTGAAAAAAGAGGGAAAATAAGGGTTTACATTACTATTCAGAAAGCCGTTTGAAAAAAGAAACATATCTTTTGTTTTTATTTATTGTTTTAGTGAAATTACGATTAGGGGTCATGTCAATAATCTAGTTCAGTCATGTTGTGTTATTTCTCTTATACTGTTTTAAGTGTACCTACTAGACATATGTGAGATTTAGACATAATATGATGTCCATTTGCGTACGTGTACAAGATAACACATCTTAAAGTTCAATAGTAACATTTTTTAAATAACGATGTTATGTTATGACGTAAAACATATACAAAATCGTGACTGGGTGCAAACGTCATCGGGCATCCATTGGCTCCAAAGCTGTTCCAATTTATGATAAAAAAGGATTACCTCCACACTTATGCATTTTTATTCGTTTAATGTGAGGATTTTCGATTAATGTTAGAGTTTATTTTATCCATGAGCGTAAATAAATGTCAAATGTCAGGGCAAAAGATTGTGGCGTTCCATCCTCCCTACCTACCCTGATGGGGACACGGCGTGATGGTAGTAGTAGTAGTATTAGTACTTTGTCAAAATATACGATTTCTTGGAAATGGGGATTAAAAATGGGAATTAGAAAGGCCGGGTAATTTGTGTTTTCTCAGAATTATTTATCCTCACAGTACACGTCACTTTTCCGAATTCAAAATACAGCATTTTCAATAGAGAGAAAAAAATTTACCCAAGCTCCTTTGCCTAGCCGTCAAAATATTTTGAATATTGTTAAGTAGGTAGTGTTTTAGTATTAATCAGTCTTTATAAAGAAGCGGTCAGCGTCGAAACCGGTAGACATTTTAATTAAGTTAAAATAAAATAATTATAGTGATTTCAAAACAACGTTACATTTTAATTATAAAAATTCATCCGTTTCGCTAGCCAAATTCGCTTGACGATAAATGGTATTTAAGTAAATTGTACCCTTTTCAGGACGAACCAAGTCGAATGGCTTATATATGTAGGTACCAATTTCGCAATATTTCGGTCAAATCAACGTGTGCATAGACAATTTTTGTCTAGGATTTGTGGATTCGGAATTCGAAATTTCGTATATGGCGAGCATTAGGGGCAGGTACCTATAATTTTAAAATTTTGAGAACCGTACAACTTGGCGCATGCGCGTCATTTCGGAATGGTCCCCGTTGTGGCGCGCGTATGTGTACGAGTTTCGTAAAAGTTTTGCCCCTCTCGATTTTTCTCCACAGTTTAAAACAGACGTTGATAACGGTTGATAATGTCAAAGTGTGTTCTTATCCGAGCAGTGAATAGTGTCGCATTGTACTCAGTTTTCAAACTATACGTTTGACGTAAAAAGACGTTTGGAAAAATAATTCTAGCTGTCAGAACCATAACAGACAATAAACGAGTTTCAGAATTTTTGAAAGTTCTTAGGCTCGTCACTTGTGTTTTCGATTTTAAATTGAATAAGTCGTTTTAAAGTTAAAAGGACACAAAATGGCTTGGATTTCAAACGTGTGCATTGTTGGATCTATTGCAAAAAAAGATAGGGTAAGCCAATATTAAAATAAAAACAATATATGACGATTATTTTTTCCTTTTTTAAAAAAAAAATATTTTAAATATCTTTTTTGTTAATATAATTATTAAATAATAAAAAAAAAATACAAAATATGGCTCCAGAGTATATAAAAGAGCCGTGTATTCCAGACAAATTGGTGGCGAGTGTTTTTGCCTAGAATTTTCACTCATGAATTACATGAAATTATAGTAACTTTAAACATATAGAGTAAATCCACTTATGAGTAGGCATAGGCTATGAAACTAAAAAAGTTGAAGCATGAGTAGGGTCATGATAAGCGGTGTTGCATAAGCCGTAGCTAGATTTCAGAGTCACTTGGAGTAATTAAAAAAAAAACAGACAAATTGGTTGATAGACGTCTCACGCTTCGATCGGTTACAACTGCAATGGGCAAAGTGATCTTACCAGCGCACTAAATTTGGCGAGCGTGCCTTTGCTGTTGCGGTCTGATGGCGTTAAATGCTCTTCCACCAGTGTTTAGAAATAGCGAGAGTGAGATGATCTTTAGAAAAAAACTGAAAACACATTTGTTTGCTAAATCATTTCCACCTTCATCTTTTCCCCAATTCATTCACAGTGAAGCGCCCTTGAGGTAGTATTTTACAAAAATGGCACTATTCAAATTTATTATTATTATTAGTGATGAAACGGATAGTGATTTGGCTGCATACTGGATATGAATAAAACTGATATTTATCAATAAAATATATAATAATAATAATAAAATTGGATAACTTATAAAGCGCCATTTTCGTAAAAAAATACCTCAAGGGCGCTTCACGGTGAATGAATTGGGGAAAATATTATTAAATATATTTTCATTGACTTGGAATCGAATCTTGGAAGAGATATCCGGTAACTATCCGGTATCAGGCCTATCTGGCCTTGTTTTACTATGATTATAATCATCATTTATACTAGAATTAGTATACTGGGCTAATTTTTTTATTTTTTGACATCTTAATATAGATGAAGACGAATATGGAAGTCTGGGCATTTACGGGGCTTATTTTACACACGCCATTTTTGTCCGCCTCCAAAGTGAAATGGTCATCAAGATGGCCACCGTACTGGAGGTCCCGAGTTCATTGAATAAATATAAGTGATTTTTTCACTCTAATATTTATTCAATATTACCCTGGACTGGTACCTGATCACCTTTCCTTCATGTGTTAACAATCAAGATAACACTGCGTTTATATGATGCAGTGCCCTATGCACCATCGAGGTGCGGATAAGGGTTTGAATGAATGAATTTTACACACGTGTTACATTCGCCAATTCTACCCATGATTGACAACCACACTACTCAAATTCTTGGAACTTCTATATATATATACTGTTCAAACTCGAAACATAGTGCTTAAATTCACTAAAACATCACTAGAGTCATCTATGGTAAGATGAAAGAAAGTTTTTATTGAGCAGAAGTACTTTAATTTGTATGTGAGGTCCGAATCCTGGATTAAAATCACATGCATGAGAACCGCTAGAAAATATCCTTTTCATTTTGGTTTTATATTTTAGTTTATAATCTGGCAAGTTTTTTTCAAATTTAATTGTAATTTAATATTTGTTTTCAGACATCAGGCTGGAGAAAGCTCCGGAATATTGTGCAGTGGACCCCCTTCTTCCAGACTTACAAGAAACAGAGGTATCCGTGGGTGCAGCTAGCTGGCCATCAGGGTAACTTCAAGCCTGGACCTGATCAGGGAACCATCCTCAAGAAACTCTGCCCCAAGGAGGAAACTTGTTTCCAGGTAACTTCTTCGTCTTTCATCATCACAGGGGTTCGTTAGTCTCGTCTATGCATAATACACATTGAGTAGATGTATATACAGGGTGGCACAAAATTAATGACCCTATCGGAAGATGTTATATTTTTTGCAAATGGCGTCATATGTCAATCATATTTGACATTTCGCACACTCCTTTCAATGACGTCATATATCAAAAATCGTCAATTTTCAGTTGTGCCTGTTTTCATAATGCCCAGAAAATGCACTTTAAAAAGATCTGTTGCGCAGTAAAAAGTTCAATTTGATATTTATTTTTAATGCATTTCATTATATGTTTAAACTTTAAAAACGATCTCATAAAAATTCAAGTTTTTTGATATATCGCTCACTCCTTTCAAGAACGTCATAAATAAAAAATCGACAATTTTCAGTTGTGCATGTTTTCAGAATGCCCAGAAAATGTACTTTATCCCAGCAAAAGCGTCATATTTTTAACTTAATATTTACCCGCTACAGGGCAGAAAGTGTTGTTTTTGCATTTTGAAGAAAAGGTATTGTTTAAATATTTTTTTAAATATTACTAAATATCTTTCAAATGGAGAAAAAACATTCAGGTGTTTGACCTAAAAAGATCTGTTGCACAGTGAAAAGTTCAATAAGTGGCTTGATATTTATTTTTAATACTTTTTATTATATTTTTAAACTTTAAAAACAATCTCAAAAATCAAGTTTTTTGATATATGACGATGTTGAAAGGAGTGAGCGATTTGTGAACTAAACAGCTGCAGTTATAAATAAAACTAAAACCATGTTTTTAACCACTTTTATTTTTCATTCTTTTCTCCAACTGGTTTGGACAAGAACCTTGTCATGTTCAGGGATGGATCTGTACATATCCATCCCCGAAGATGATAAGGTTTGTGTCAAATCCGGTTGCAGAAACGTACCAAAAATAAAAGTGGTTATAAATATAGTTTTTGTTTTATTAAAAAAAATATTAACAAATGCAAAAGTGGTCTTACACAAGAGTTTTATCCTTATATTTTAATTTGTCCGCCTCCGTAGTTTAGTGTTCAGCGCATTAGGTTACTGTGCTGGAGGTCCCGGGTTCGATTCCCAGGGGGGTCAAAATAAATACGGATGATTTTCACTCTCATATTCATTGGACTGGCACAAGTAGCGCAGGACTGATCACCTTGCTTTCAGGCGATTAATAATCAAGATAACACTGCGTCGCCATGATGCAGTGCCCTATGCACCGTTGGGTCCGGATAAGGGTTAATATATATATATATATATATATATATATATATATATATATATATATATATATATATATATATATATATATATATATATACAATTTTTTTTTTACTTATTACAGTGTTATCACTGTCTATTTAATATTTTTGTTATATGGCATAGTAGTTTTAAAATTGAATTGAAAAAAAGAATTGAAATCAAGTTAGAAAATCCAAGAATTTTAATAGTGTGGTTGTCAATAATGGGTAGAATTGGTGAATGTTGCACGTGTGTAAAGTGATCACTTAAACCAGCCTATGATGGTCGTCAGCCCCGTAAATGCCCAGACTTCCATACTCTTCTTCAGCTTTGATGAGATGTCAAAAAATAATAACAAATTGAGTATGGTCTTAATGTCTATTGTACTTATTTTATCATTGAAATTGGATCATCAATAATTTTTAAATCCTTTTATTTTATTTTCAGATTTTGATGAATGATGCTCTCCGACCTTTTGTACCTGAATATAAGGGACAAATCCTCAGCGATGATGGAGAATGTATCCTTTAAATAAAACAAAAATATTTTAATTATATTTAAATTATTTTATGTCCGCCTCCGTAGTGTAATGGTCAGCACGCTCAGCTACCATTCTGGAGGTCCCGTGCTCGATTCCCAAGGTGGGTAAAATAAATATAAGTGATTTTTTCACTGTAATATTTATTCAATATTAACATGGACTGGTACCTGAAGCGGAGGGCTGATCACCTTTCCTTCATGTGTAAACGATCGAGATAACACTGCGTTTATATGACACAGTGCCCTATGCACCATTGGGGTGCAGATAAGGGTTTTATTATTATTATTATTATTATTATATTTTGTATATTAAAAGAATTGTTTACTTTGTGGTATGGTAATATAACACCCTCCTTATCATTCATCGTTCATTCTGTATAATACCACTTTAATAAACACTAATTCGGGATTATCGGTTTCGGAATAATCATTCCATCATCGGATCATTATAATGAAATTATTACGGTCTGACATTTATACAAAAATAAAAAAATTAATTAGTGTTTATTAAACTGGTATTACACAAAGTGTACTATGAATGATAAGGAGAGTGTTATATTAATTTTAATTCATATAATTCATCTATTTCTGTCTTTTGATTATTTGTTTTCATGTTTGATATTTATTATTATTATTAAAAAATTATATTATTAAATAGCGTATGACGTACGATGGACATAATTAATTTTATTTGAATTAAACTGAGATAAAAACTATTTTTAATGTTTGGAAATAGATAACATTTTATCATTATAATTTTCCAGTATTGTTAGCAAAATTTGTAGTACCGTAGAACGGGGCTACTTGAACTTTGATGTGTTACTTGAGCCCAGTTCAAAAAAAAAAATCTGTATTTGGTCTACAATAATGAAAGTATCGACATGATTCATTGTTTCCCTGACAGGTGACACTTATTGTCATAATACTTCCATCGATACCACGATCTAAATATTTTTTTTTGTACTGGGCTCAAGTAACACATCAAAGTTCAAGTAGCCCCCTTCTACGGTATCTATTTTATTTTCATTAATTTATAACGTTAACGTTTTTACATTTTTAATTTGTTTAAACCACAGAATTGTTTTAAATCAAAATCGAAAACATTAGACAATACATGAACATGAAAGTATGTATTAAAATACACATACATTGTTAATTCTTTGATAAATCAATAGTTAAAATCAAGTCAAGGGTTTAGTTTCCTTTGGATATAGCGTTAGATTGCCTGGTCAAGTTTGTCGCATCTGACCCATTTAGATTGGGTCCATTAGGGTCTGTAATGGTCTTGCCATTTCTCATTCGCACTTTTATTGTCCTTTTTTAGAAAGTCGAGGGACTCGTCATTTGCTTGCAAAATATTGTTCGGCCTTGGTGCGAAATGCGTTCCCATGGCCATAAATCGGTACAGCATTTTATAATTCTCTACCCTAAAGTAAGAGGGTTTTTAACTTAGTCTAATTTGGTATTTCGTGAGAGTCGGGTGTAACATAACTTAACAGAGCTGTTTGGAAGCACATGAGTATTGACTGCCGTATTGTTTGTTTTAAAAATAAACATAAATATAAATAGTCGATACCGTGTTTTAATTAATACTCGCTTCAGTCCAACCTGCCTCCTGACAAGAAGGGGACTAAAGTGTTTAATTAGGACGTCATCAAGTGCACGCGACGCGTCTGTCATAATATTACATCCATAGCCATCGAAAGCACTAATAACACATTTAAAAAAAAAAATTAAAATAGATAATTAATATTTTAATTAATTATTTAACAACACAGGATGTTAATATCAAAACTGATTATTTTTAAATTGAAATTGAGGCTAATGTTATTTAGAAAAATATTTGATTTCTGAAGTAAAATAATATTTGAAATACCGGTATCGGTAAAAACATGACTGGGAGCTAAAACAGCATTAGTTATCGTTAGCGCAATTGGCTACCATGCTGGAGATTCCGAGTTCGATCCCCTGTTGGATCAGAATCAATATACTATATTTTTTTCCCTGATATTTATTTAAGTCACCCTGGACTGGTACCTGAAGTGCAGGACTAATCATCTTGCCATTATGTAATTTACAATCAAGATAACATCGCTTTGTTTATGCATAAATATTCAGATAAGGATTGCAAAGAAGACTAAATACTTTAGTATGTCCATTATTTTTCAAACCCTTATCCGCACCCAATGGTGCATAGGGCACTGCATCATATAAACGCAGTGTTATCCTGATCGTTAACACCTGAAGGAAAAGTGATCAGCCCTCCGCTTCAGGTACCATTTCAGGGTAATATTGAATAAATATTAGATTGAAAAAATCTCTTTTTATTTAATCCCCCCCCTGGGAATCGAACCCGAGACCTCCAGTATGGTAGCCAAGCGTGCTGACCATTACACTACTGAGGCGGACAAGTCCATTATATTTATTATACATATATTCTGGACAAAGTGAAATGTTAAGTGTCTATATGTGCAAACAAATTTCAGTATGTGTATCAAACTTTTATATATCGCTCACTCCTTTCAACAACGTCATATATCAAATAACTTGATTTTTTAGGAGATCGTTTTTAAAATGTTGAAAATATAATAAAATGTATTAAAAATAAATATCAACCCACTTATTGAACTTTTTACTGCGCAACAGATCTTTTTAGGTAAAACCTGAATGTTTTTTCTCCATTTGAAAAAAACTTAGTATATTTAAAAAAATAAGTAAACAAACCTTTTCTTCAAAATGCAAAAACCACACTTTCTGCCCTGTAGCGGGTAAATATCAAGTTAAAAATATGCCTCTTTTGCTGGGATATAGTACATTTTCTGGGCATTCCGAAAACATGCAGAACTGAAAATTGACAATTTTTGATATATGACGTTGTTGAAAGGAGTGAGCGATATGTTTATATTAATAGCCTTCTGAGTTTGACGGAATGTGCAGAATTGCAAGTGTGAAGTGTTTGTTTTATATGATGTATCCAGTTGTTTTCCTTGACTGCAAATATTGACACAGCGGCCTACCTGCAGTTGCAAGACCTCCTGAGCGGGTTCGACTCTCCTTGTGTGATGGATTGTAAAGTTGGGGTCAGAACCTACCTCGAGGAAGAGTTGGCCAAGGCTAAGGAGAAGCCCAAACTGAGGAAGGTCAGTCACAAATATTTACCTTTAAAAAATAATGTACCATTTATTAAGTTTAATCAGGTAAGAAAAATAATTTAGCGAATCCTCACCTTAACACATTATTATTGGACAGTTTTTCATCAATCCCATCCCTAATGGTTGTATACTAATCATAAGTAATCTAACTAACCAACTAACTAACCATCACGCCGTTTCTCTTCAGGGGTAGGCAGAGAGAATAGAATGCCACACCACTCTGTCTTTGCAAACATTCCTCGCCTCTTCCACGTTCATGCATCTCCTCATACACACCCGCCGATTGTTTCGACTCCTAACCTGACCGTTTTTTTAAGTATTTGGCATACCTGATCATGCCAAGTTTTTCTCGGTCTTCCTCTGCTCCTTTTTCCAATTACATTTGCTTCATAAATTTGTTTCACCGTTGTTTCCTCACTCATTTGTTCTACATGTCCAAACCATCTCAACGCACCTTTCTTAATTTTATCGATAATCCTTGTCTCAGCTTTGCATTCCTTCATAAGTAATCTAATCACAAATAACAGCAAACCCTATCCCGATCTGTAAAATGTTTTTTGGCATCTCGCGCTCTACCAAAAGTAAGTAAATGGAACGCTTATAAGCGTCTCCCGCTCTCTACCGACAGTATGTAAAATGGCTTTTAAATGTTTCCCGCAAACAATGGGTTAAAATCATATTTTTTAATTTTTTATTTCTACTATTTTGTCTAATTTCTACTTTAAATGGACATACACTTTAATGTTCTTAAAATAATGTTTTTCTATTTCGTCTTATGGAGTCAGATTAGGACTATGGAAGGACACTTTGGAAGATTGACAAAGTGTATGAAAAAGCTAGTACATACATACATTTTGAATAAAAAATATATTTCTAAGTGTAAATCAAATGAAATTCTACACTCAGACTGCAGATTTTTACCTCATACTGACATGAATTTTTCGGACAGTTTTACATATTCCAATTTGTATCTTTTGAGCATCTGAAATTTTGGATTTACGATTTTTTACCTCTCACCTACAGATATAAGTCTCAGTTTGTGAATCGATGGACATATCGCTCACTCCTTTCAAGAACGTCATAAATCAAAAATCGTAAATTTTCAGTTGTGCATGTTTTCGGAATGCCTAGAAAATGTACTATATCCCAGCAAAAGCGGCATATTTTAAACTTAATATTTACCCGCACACAGGGCAGAAAGTGTTGTTTTTGCATTTTGAAGAAAAGGTATTGTTTAATGATTTTTTTAAACATACTAAGTATTTTTTAAATGGAGAATAAACCTTCAGGTTTTTATTTTTATTTTGATTATTTTTATTTATTTATTTTTTTTTTTTATTGGAAAACCAACAGAATATTTCGACAAAAATAACATAATATGATAAAATACAAAAAAATAACAATTCCAATTATAGGTTTCCAATAAATCTAAAATAAAACAATTTAAATAAACTGTTATAAATTTTACCTAAAAAGATCTGTTGTACAGTAAAAAGTTAAATAAGTGGCTTGATATTTGTTTTTAATACATTGCATTATATTTTTAAACTTTAAAAACATTCTCATGAAAAGTTTTTTGATTTATGACGTTCTTGAAAGGAGTGAGCGATATGTACTACGCAACTTAGTTGTGACCTCACATACCTGAACTTGAATACTGTGGCCTACTGATTTCTAACCTGTATCTGCTGTCTATTAATATCTCCACTGCTATAAAAAAAGTTCAATGTCTGATCATTCACACACTTCTTGGAGAATAACTTATCTACAATTACATATCTGTGACTAGTACCTGTTGATTCATTCATTTTCATGCGTGCGTCAATTATAATGACGCTCTTAATAGAACATACTATGTGTCATATTTTGTTTTATTAATCTGTCAATTGAAGGATTTTGGGAAAGTTTCAATAAAACTAACGAAGAACAAATTTCATCTATACCAAACTGACTTCATTTTTTTACCATTTTTAGCCTCATCTTGACTTGTTCAAATGTGCTAACCATTTATAATTAATATCTTTACATTTTGAAATCTCAACAAAGACGAAGAAGAATATGGAAGTCTGCGTATTTACAGGGCTTGTGACCTGTCATAGGCTGGTTAAGTGGCATGTAATAAGTGATTTTTTTCATTAAAATATTTATTCAATACATATTTTCAATACGAGTTTTGTACTTTTTACTAGTTTGTTGCTCAACTATAATATCCATCCACAATACTCCACGTTCGATTAATATATTATACTTCCAAGTTTAAAATCGCTTTGGGATTTTTTTAGGGCAATATTAAGCTAGTAAGATATCAAATAGTCAATGTTCACATTTTTGTAAAACACTGCACTTGGTCACTTTCTCCTGTATGACTACGATATAATAAATAACTTAATTTTCCATATTTCCAGGATATGTACGAGAAGATGATCCAGATAGATCCGTCGGCGCCCACAGACGAGGAGAACCGAGTGAAGGGTGTGACCAAGCCTCGCTACATGGTGTGGCGGGAGACCATCTCATCCACGGCCACCCTTGGCTTCCGAATCGAGGGCATCAAGAAACCGGACGGGACCAGCACCAAGGACTTCAAGACCACCAAGTCGTCCAACCAGGTCATGGAAGCGTTCAAAGACTTCACCAAGGGGTGCCCCAATATTGTGGTAAGTGAAGTATCAAATATAGAGCAAATGTTAGAAGCAAACATAGAAAAAACTTCTTAAAACCTTTCCTTTACGGTGCTAAACTCTTCCACGTGCACCGGTGATATATATTTTGTACATCATATGAAAACGTGGTTTAAAAACTTGGTCTGAGCGTCTCAGGGCTGACCTGGCATTTGGCTGGCTTAAGCGATCACTTTATATACTTATGTAACATTCATCATTCTGTCCATTATTGAACATCCATTTTGCATTAATTCTTCTTTCATAAAAAAGTGAATAATGATATCCGAGTTTCTCCAGGGTATGCTTGGCTACAATAGTTTAGAGACTAGAAGGAATGTGTATTTGATTACGCATTTTTATCGATTGTTGCGCGGTATGATCGATAATCCTGAAACTATCCGGATCATTGGTCTGTATGTTCCCGATAGTTACCTAAGACAGCATCGACATAGATTGTTTCACATTCCTATACACAGGACCAACCTGCCGATAGTTATGCCTGTAGGAAGAGCTACTGCTATGTTGAACAATATCTCATTGGATATTGATCTGTTCCATATGTCTGAAGGAGTTTTCCGAAGCGGGGTTCTTCTACACCTTTAGCAATAGTTCTTGCATATATTTTATTTTAATGTATACAATTAAAAAAATTATAGTTTGTAATGTATATATTAATTGAAATAAATAAATTGAAATTGAAATTGAAAAATTTAAATTGAAATGTTTAATTTCAAGTTGAGATACCATTAAAATTGACATATTATCCGTAAGGTGAATAACCCGCTGTCCGATAAAATAAAAATAATATTCAAATAGAAAAACCTGCTTATTATCAAAATTTCATTTTGATTAAGTTTCTTGCAACATTTCTTGATGAAACAGCATTTTATGTAATAAAATACAACTATGTAGTTTTTTCCCACTATTGTTTTATTTGTCCGCCTCCACAGTGTAATGGTCAGAACGCTCGGCTACCGTTCTGGAGGTCCCGGGTTCGATTCCCAAGGGGGGTAAAATAAATATAAGTGATTTTTTCACTGTCATATTTATTCGATATTACCCTGGACTGGTACCTGAAGCGGAGGGCTGATCACCTTTCCTTCATGTGTAAACGATCAAGATAACACTGCGTTTATATGACGCAGTGCCCTATGCACCATTGGGGTGCGGATAAGGGTTTTATTATTATTTTATTATATTATTGTTTTATTTGACCAGTGACCCGGTTCCATCATAACTGACATCATCTTACCAGTTTGATATTGGTAACAACGAAATCCGGTCACTAGTAAAATAAAATAAAAATATGAAAAACTTTATAGTTGTAGTTTTACTATATAAATTAATTTTATTTATTTATTACAATGATTGTTGAGGATTAACAATCATTAAACTCTAAACATTTATGTTTAATAAGTGAAGAAATAGAAAGCAATATGACAATATGTATTTATTATAGAACATACCCGCACTGTCCCAGGATTCAAACCCGTATCCTCTAATGTCAGTCGGGTGCTTTGTTCCTTAAGCTATATTATCCAATCAGAGATTTTTGATAAGTGCATTTTGTAAATGAAAATTATTTATATGTTTTTCTAAAATATATATTTTTTAAACTCTTGAAAGTAAGTATTGCTTAATCTGACATTCATTTTGACTGCTATTATCACATTATCCTCAAAAATGGGAAAATGAGTTGCTAAAATAAAACACAAAAATTTGAAGGAATACTCAGATACTGAAAATTTCGTCTATTTAAAATTTGAATAAATATTTATTTATACTTGGTTCTATTTGTTGTTTCAGGATGGGTATATCGAGCGGTTAAAACAAATAAAAGCAAGCATGGAGGCATCTGACTTCTTCAAATCCCACGAAATCATCGGCAGCTCTCTGCTATTTGTGCACGACAAGCGCAAATCCTCAATCTGGCTCATCGACTTCGCCAAGACCGTGAAACTGCCCGAGCACATCAGCATCGACCACAGCTCCAAGTGGACCGTGGGCAACCACGAGGACGGCTACCTCATCGGCCTGCAGAACCTGGTGTCCATCTTCACGACCATCCGGGAGGACATGGACAAGGAAGCGGCCGAGGCCATGCTGCTACCCACGGACAACAACCCCCCGCAGAGTGAAAACTTGCCCAAAGACTTGGACGAGACATGATGACGCGAGTCCGAAAAATACTTTGAAAAAGTCAGGAGTACAGTGACGGATTTAGATCACACACGGTGATTGAAGTCATGACGCATTACTCTAACACGGCATTTACATGAGGACAATTGCGATGCCATTCCACTGAGACATTACAAGGAAAAAAAGTACATCCAAGATGTCATGTTCACATACAAGCCGTTAGCGTAGACAATTTGTTTACGTTGCCAGTGATTTCGATATTGCCAGTAAGGATATTTTGAAAATATTGCATTTATGGCTGTAAAGTTTATTAAAAAAATGTATAAGTCTGATGTTGATGATTATTGCAATTATCCAATAAGTTATTTCAACCTCATAACCCTTGCTTATACATTAGCAGTGTATAAGCACGAACCGGAAGCGCAGGATAACCTCGCCTTCTTTTATATAATAATCGAGTAAACTCCATGTCAATTCGATGCAGTAGGGCGCTAAGAGTGTTGATGGAGATCAAATACAACATAATCATTTCATAATCTGTGGTGATTGATGTCAGACGCCAGACCTATGAAGAATGAACAGCTAGTTGGCTTGTAATGAATAAACATATCAATTATTGGCTCTGACTTTTTGGATTGTCTGCAGTCTCGAAAACATTTCATTGTCTCGGAATACCTATTTACATGAGTCCATTTTTGGCTCGGCTTAGTGGAATGTCTTAATAATTATCCTCGTGTAAACGCCGCATAAGGCTGGATTCACACCGAGACTGCTTTTTGTTTACTGTTAGTTTTTTTAATCAAGCAAGTCACATGATTATGGTTGGCAAATCAGATCAAATAAAAAACGAACAGGAAGTGATTGCAAGTTTTGAAACTGAACCCACTTTTTGAGTATAAAATATATTTTGACAGTAGCGATCTATTCACCGCTGCCATCTTTTATACAAATAGTATTATTATTTATAATATATATTGTTATCTAGCCTTGTAAATATGTAAACTGTAATGCCCCGCTATGCAATTTGCATAGTATATTTTAGTTCTGATTATTATTATTTTTTTATTATTGTATATATAGAGTGAAAGGAATTTTGAATTATTTGATTGGTCTTATGATTGACGGTATTTATTATTATTGACAATATACTAATGGGTTACATGTGTGCATTTTTCATTTAATATAAGTGAGTATTTCTTGGCTAACCAGTTTAATTAAAAATCCACCCTAAATGCAGGTTAAATGGTTAAATGTATCTTCATTCCCTGTATTCAACCCTCATAAATTTATTCATAAATGTTATATTAATATAATTATAATTTTTTTACTTTTATTTAATATTCTGACCAATATTGGGTTGAAATAATGGATACAATATACAAAAAGAGAGATAGCATCATTTGATGTTTGATGGGTACATTAGTTTAGTTTTTTTATATTGAAATTAACCATCAAATATAATTTATATTCATTTGCTTATATTTATAGAAATTTTCTCTATAGTCTTAAACTAAGTTTATTAAATTCACATGGTATATGTATTCCAATGCACAGAAAATGCAACATTTTGAGTGTCAAATTGTAAAGAAACAAAATGAAGACTATTTACCATTCACTTTCTGAATTAATTGCGTCTGTTTTTATTTTATATTATTTCTGAAATCAACTGTAAAAATGACATGATTTAGTAAGTTGTGTTTTAATTCTAAAACCTTAGATGTACATCTACCTGTATAGTTGGAAACAAATTTGACTTCGAAAATAACTATTGTTTCAAAATGGATATTTAAATTTTACTTACTTTAAAATATATTCAGTTTCACTTAGACATAGGCGATTGAATTAAAAAACTGAATTTAATGGTAACTTGTTTGAAACAAGTCATTGCCTAGTTTGTTTTTTATTTCATTTGATCGATTAAACCTTGTCACGCGAATCGGTACAAAAATTTTGTTATATATTTCTAGCTTCTGATATATTTGACATCAAAAACTTAAACTGGAAATAAATATAAAGTGAGAAAGAGTAACAAATACTTTCTCAATCGAAAATTAAAACAGTCACCCATCAGTCGCACCTCTAGTTTCAGTTCTCTATAGAGAAATGAAATTTTAAAAAATAATTCAAATTTGTCTTCTATTATAAAAGCTCACTAAATACCATGCATGTGGCCCATTAGTAAATAAGAAAATTAGTTTGTAAGTGAATTTTGAGAAATATAGACTCACCTAGAGTTCAATAAGATGAAGCTTTATTTAGCTAATAATAATAATTTTATACTAAGAAGTCTACACATTACTAATGTAAACAGATTACTTTTCAACATTAAAAAAAAAGAAATGAAACTGCCTTTTTCCTAACCCTTTTACCCGATGACAAACATTTTGTTTTTAAATACCCATTATTTATTTTTCATGACTCAAAAGAATATAAGTAACAGACCTTTTACATAATAAATTATCCTTTTGGCTTTTGAATAAGCCGAGATACTTATAACATTACATATGCTTCGATCCTTTCCAGAGCTGGCATTATAGCGAAAACATACTGCGTTTACATTCATTCAAACCCTTATCCGCACCCAAATGGTGCATAGGGCACTGCATCATATAATCGCAGTGTTATCTTGATCGTAAACACATGAAGGAAAGGTGATCAGCCCTTCGCTTTAGGTACCAGTCCAGGGTAATATTGAATAAATATTAGAGTGAAAAATCACTTATATTTATTTGACCCCCCTTGGGAATCGAACCCGGGACCTCCAGAATGGTAGCCGAGCGTGCTGACCATTACACTATGGAGGCGAACAATAACTATACATAGTGTAGATAACTTCAAAACTTGACTAGCATTTTTACTAGGTATTTTTCACTCTCAAACATAAGTACTTAAGTTACTATGATGTCATGGAGCAAAATCAAGATGCAGATATACATATTCCACCCGATGATATAGCCACCCCAAGATAATTATACCTCATTGAATGAAGAGTAAACCACGTTTTAAACTAAAAACCAATTCAATCTGAAAACTCTGTCCTGAGTATTGTTGTGCCTATGGCGGTAACGTAACGGCTTGTATGGGTATTTTCAATGTTTTGTGTAAGCGTAGACAAGGAATCTAAACATGAAAAAATAGGATATCTGTTATTTTTCGCCAAAGTTTTTTATTGAGGTTTGAATCTTGGATACTGGCTGGCAAAACACTGTTGTTCTCAAACATATGAATATATGAGTGCCGCGTACTGCTGTTCAGTTCACTAAGGGACTTATAGACACATCACTCACTCCTTTCAAGAACGTCATTAATCAAAAATCGTCAATTTTCAGTTGTGCATGTTTTCGGAATGCCCAGAAAATGTACCATATTCCAGCAAATGAGGCATATTTTTAATTTAATATTTACCCGCTACAGAGCAGAAAGTGTTGTTTTTGCATTTCAAAGAAAAGGTATTATTTTATTAAATATACTAAATATTTTTCATATGGAGAAAAAACCTTCAGATTTTACCTAAACAGATCTGTTGCACAGTATAAAGCTTAATAAGTGGCTTGGTATTTATTTTTAATACATTGCATTATATTTTCAAACGTTCTCCTGAAAAATCAAGTTTTTTTTATTTATGACGTTCTTGAAAGGAGTGAGCAACATGTGAGGATTGCAGTGATCATGTTAATGGATTTGATCTAATTTCTTCTTTCTTGTATTAACACATTGTTTTCGGGCGGTTTTTTCAACAACCTAATTATTCAACCCTAATTATACTCAAATAGTCTGCTGCCCGACCCTCAGTATACTAATCACTGATAACTAAGTAACTGCAAACCCAATTCCGATCTGTGGAATGTCTTTTAGTGTCTTAACCTCCCTACCTTCGGGTTATTTTCAGGCATATTTTTTATAAACAAGCAAAAAAATCATAACGTTTGTTGTCACAAAATATTGTCAGGTATGAAACCTGACAAAAATTTGTCAGTGTATCCGGTACGCATTAAATATTTTTGAACAGATATCTTTTCTCAAATGGTATCACGTACGTTCGTATGTGTAGGGCGGTTAATGCTCTACCAAAAGTGAGCAAATAGAAAGCTTATAAGCGTCTTTAAGACGCTTTTAAGCATTCGTGACATCATGCTGTGCTTCCCTTCACTAAGGATGGTAAAACAAAGTAAAAAGGGTTAACATTGAAATGGTATTAAAGTAAGAATTACAAAAACAAAACATTTAATGACTGAAATCTACACCCGCCTGAAAATAAATATTACAAAAAATACATATAATTTTTTAAACTATAAAACATAGAAAATATATTCCTGTTTTGACATAAAACACTGACACATCATGACGTATGGAATCGAAAGAAGAACGGACACCGTTGTCACAAAAAATGCCCTTAGAGTGTCAAAAATGAAGACTCCAAGAAGCATATCAGGCAAGAGTCTTCGAGATAATAAAAATAAACAAAATAAGAAACGCCAGGATCAGGGAAATATGCGAGATCGAAGATGTCGTTAGGTGGGGAAGGCAACGAAGGAGACAATGGTATGCGCATGTGAGGAGAATGGAACCAACCAGACTCCCCCACATCGCACTGTACGGCCAACTCTATGGTAGACGACTCTCGGGCAGACCACCAAAGAGATGGGTCGATAGCTGGGAACCGACATCGCAGGAGGCCAATCCCTCTTAAAAACAGGCCACAAGGCCTACAACAAGATGAAGAAGAAGAAGAAGAGACAAAAAACACCATACAATGATTACTATGGTGCCCTTTATTCTGTGGAATCTCTCATTATCTGATGGAGTGCCCTTTGCACCACTGGAAGGGGACAAGGGATAAAGGAACAAATAAATCGATCAAGCAATTTGACCACTCTTTATACAGTTCATTAGTAAAAATAAATGAAATTAATGATTTAGAAGTTTCTGTTACGTATTTATTTATTTTATTTTCAATTATTTTGTACAAATGTTGATTATACTACTTGAGAACTAGCAATTCTTTCCATATTTTTTGTTATTTAGGGATTTGTAACAAACGAAGTAATATCCAAACATCACTTATTAGTTCTTTCCAGAGTTCTTCAGATGTCTTCTTCTTTTAACAAAGAATCCCTAATCTAAATATCAAAGTTTGGTCAAAATTGTGCCATGTATTTAGATCTTAAAAAAGTTTAACTTCTAATGCACAAATTTCTCACGCATATTTCTTTTTCAACCTTCTGATGCATTGACTAAATTTTGCTACTTAATTCTAAACACAGACAAAGAGACATAATATAAATAAATAATCTGACAAATTATTGCTACATATGGCTACATAATCACAATTTAATTGGTTCTTTTAAATATGAATAAATTACCTAAATAGTATTTCTAATATTTCCAAAAATTCCCGTAACATTTCCATTCGACGTTCGAGCACTCATTTTGAGATATAAAAAAGCTAACATACTTTAAAATTTAAATAAAAAGAAATAAATATTTCTAATTTTGGATAATTTATAAAGCGCCATTTTCATAACATACTAACTCAAGGGCGATTGTTGATATTTTTGGATTTTTTAAATTATTTTGAATTTTTACTTGTTTACGAGTGATTTTGTTATGGTTGTCGAGAGTTTAGACTGTTAATTAATAATAAAACATTTATTTAAACTTAGGGGTATTGCAACTCAGAATCAAATATACTATACTCCATTTGATGAAAACCATAATTTAAAATCAGTTTTATTATTGAAATTTTTATTTTTATGTTCAAAATCATTATTTTATAAAGATAAAAATTACTAATACGCCATAAAAAAGCTTATTCGTCATTAGTTCTGGAGTTCTTCACATTCGATTTGCACAGACCTTAAGCTAGGTCTCATATTCAATACATTTTTAGAAACTTTTAGGTTTCATTACCCTTTTTAGATTGTAAACTAAATCTACTGTAATATCAATTTCAAATAATTAGTACCATAAACCATAGTATCTACAGTTAATAAGTACATCTACGAATACATAAAACGGTGAACTTAAAAATAACACAAAAATGTTTATTCGCGATCAAAGTTTTTTTTATATATAAGTTTATATTATTCAAGCCACTTGGATGGCTTGACTTTGGCCAATGTCAGTCTGTACATGACGGATTCTTCAGTTCTTTGAACACGTTGCGCGTAGCAATGAGGATAGCCTGGAACAACTGGTTGTGATCGGTAGCCTGGAGGGGAAGAGAGGGAGAGGAAGATCCCCACACGATGTACCGATCAAGTTAAGCCAGCATTAGGCATCTCGGTGGTTGGAGCGCTACGTGCAGCGCAGTCAAGGGATAACTGGAGAAGAGTCATTGCAAAGACAATGGTCATAACCCTCAGTAATGAGGAATAAGACAAAGAAGAAGAATTATATATGAATGTGCTAAATATAATTTACGAATCCATGGAATGCGATCTGCCCAAATCGTCTATTTGAATATCCGTGAGACTCTCGTATCTCGTGCGTTCTGCGGGGCCGCTCTCGGAGATGCTCGGTGGGAACCGAGGGCGTCGAGGGCGCGGCGAGGGCGAAGGCAGAGGGGACGCGGCGCCCCACAGGGATTGGCGGCGCGGGGCTGCGAGCCGCCGGCGGGGGCCCTCCACGGCCGAGTAGGGCGGTGGCTGCAGGAGAGACCCACGCCGCTGCGAAGGCGAGTAGGCGGCGCTCGGCATCAAGGACGCGCGGCGCCGTGCCAGCGCAGGGATGGCCGTCGACTGACGCCGAGTCCCTACATTCCCAGGACCTTGAAATATAGAAAACCGTCTCTCCCGGGGACTCCCAGAAGGTTGTACTAACATCGGAGGAGTTCCCTGTTTTGGAGGAGTCAGACTCGCGGTTCCCATCTTCCTCCTTGGCTGAGACGGGGATCCAGCGTGTAGCGCCTCCAGGGCTCTGATCAAATCGGCAACCGTCGTTTGCTCTAAAACGTCCGCACTCTCCAATGGTAAAGAAATTCGACTCAGTCTTCCACCTCTCGTGTTGTTCAGGTACTGCTGTTGAGAAGCAGCCGGTATCGGCGCCATGCTCACCCTTCCTCTTGATGTTCTTTTCAAATAATCCTCGGGAGTCATTCTATCCGAAGTCAGCGCCATTATCCTATCCTTTTCGTCGTCCGTCAGCGTTGGAGTCTGTTTCTTAAACGGATTCAATTTAGACAGCAGATTTTTCGGAGAACCTGACTGATCGGAAAATACTGAAATACTTTGTCGCGAGATTGTCGATATATTGGGCACTGATAGTTTGGAATTTCGCGTCTTCATGACGTTCAACCTCAGGTTGGAACCGTTCCAATCTCCATTGGGGAACTTGTCGTCTTGCAACGTCACGGGTACTCCGATTTCGCTGACTGCTCTCGTTCTGAAGATAGGAGGAGGTTGGGCGTATATCCTCTCGCCGGCTATGCTCCACGTCGAGCTGGCCTTCTCGCTGGCGAGGATTTCCTCATCGCTGAATCCGTGGAAGCCCTCTTCCATGAAGCTATCATCTTCGTTCTGTAAAGTGCCGAGAGCATCCACGACTCTAGCGAGAAGTTCCGCCGGCTGTACCATGCTAGTTGGAGCGAAGGTCTTCTGCCTGTCAATAGCGAGAAGGTCGCTATCAGATTGCACTCTCTGCAAGTCTGTCGGGCCGAAGGCTTCCGACATGGCTCTGCGTCGTGCCACGCGAGGGGTAGTGCTCTGGGAGTACAGAGATAGAGAGGGACAGCTGGAACTGCGGTGTAGCCTTGGAGGAGGAGTCTCATCATTGTACACGGGCTGTAACATGAAACAAGAGTTTTATTTTAATATCCCAGAAGTGAGACAACCTATAATACATACATACTCTATTTAAAGGGCATGTTTGGAATTGGTTTAGAACAACAGTTGACGTATTATAAGTTTATTAAAGATCTGCTCGCAACAACTATGAAATTTCTGCATATTTTCGTTTAAATACACACACACGATTCATAGAGTAGGTAAACCAGTAGAACAACACACAAGGTTCATTAAAATATGTATATTATACATAAAAATATACATACAGTAGAAAAAACTCATTCGTAATTTGTTCATTTTAACAATTCGTAATTTATATGTGTCACAACTTGACCGTCATTGTAAGCCCTGGGATGCACACACTTCCTTATAATATTCTTTTGTATAAAAAAACGATACATGTTTCATCTCAAGTTGTGCGATAAGACACGATAAACATGCACATATCATATACAATAAGCATACACCGGCAATACAATAAATAATAAAAAATTATCGAATAAAAACTAAATCAGATAACTCATTCTCTCCAAGCACAAGAGCTTGTCTCTTTTTTGGGAAGATACCACGTAAAATATATTTAACCCTAGTAATATTGTTTAGATATATAACAAAAATTGTAAAAAAATTTAAATACTAAGTTACTAATAAAAATACATTTAAAAAATATTAAAAAATAAAAAATTTACCTTGAACCTCATCATGTAAACTTCGTTGAGTATCTTCCTCAGGTAGCTGACATCCTTGGTGACCCCGTGCCATATCTTGGTGTGTGTTTCCTTCAGATTCTGCGCCACCTTGTGCTCCAGTTCCTGCATCCTCTTGGAGCGGAGTCCCTGGGTGAGGAATCCGATGACCATCACCAAGTAGCCCAGGCCGAAGGTTATCCAGAATATGAGGAAGATCTTATAGGCCCAGAAGTAAGGCCCATACCCTTTATCCGTAATACCTGTAAGTTAAACTTTGTATATGAGTATATCTGCAACTTCTAACTATAGCAGTGATGAGACGTCATCACAAGATCGGCTGTCCAAACTTAAAACACAGTAAGGGACATTTTTTTGTAGTGTGTTTTTTTTGCATTTTTGGACTTAGTAGAATCTACTTAGTCCAAAAATGCAAAAAAAAAACGTACTACAAAAAAAATGTTCCTTACTGTGTTTTGAGTTTGGACAGCCGAGATGTGGTGTGGGTATATTAAATTTTTGAAAAAGAAACATTTAAATTGGATACAATGTTCAAAAGAAAGTAGGCAGTTGACAAAAATTGATGAGGCAATTGGACATAAAGATCTATCAGATTTTTTTTCAATTCAAACCCTTATCCGCACCCCAATGTTGCATAGGGCACTGCATTATATAAACACAGTGTTATCTTGATCGTTAACACACGAAGGAAAGGTGATCAGCCCTCCGCTTAAGGCGCTAGTCCAGGATAATATTGAATAAATATTAGAGTGAAAAAATCACTTACATTTATTTGACCCCCCTGGGAATTGAACCCGGGACCTCTTGATTGATATAAGATATTGAATCCATTATTTCTCTTGTATTGTTTACCTTATTCATTTATTATTAACTATACACATCCACTATCATTTTTAAGGCATAAAAATGATAGTGGATGTGTAAAATTGAATGTAAAATAATATAAAATATAATTAACTAAATATACTATAAATCGTTGTACATAACCGGCAAGAATTTTCTAAAGCGACTAATAAATATTTAAAAAGTAAAATTGAAACAGTATCGTGGCACTGACTGTTTTAATTGATTTAAAAATCAGAAACGGTATTTGAAAACCTAATATAAAATTGTGGCTATAAAATTTCAAATATAATTACAATATATTCTATTTTATTCACAAAATTATACCATGCTCTGACTGTGCAAATATATACTTCCAAAAAATACAACTAATGTAGTTAAATTGTTTTGAGAAATTACAAGTTTTGCTGAAAAAATTTTACATTTTTGGCTTTCTGGATGAAATCAAGTGTGACATTCGGATTATGTTATTTCGTATTTTATTTGACCTTTTGTTGGTAACAGATTTTAAAAAAATTATTTAATATTAATTGATTTTCAATCACCAATTCACATCATAAATAGCACAAAACATGCACCACTTCATCATCATACCCTACCCATAACCTAACACAGTATGTTCATGTCAAAAGTCAGGTCGACTAAGATGAATAGTAACATCATGACAGAAACATGTTTCATAGGACTTACCTGCGACATAGTCTCCAAAACCTATTGTTGTGAGGGTTACGAAGGCGTAGTAGACAGCCAAGGTGTAGTCCCAGCCCTCGAATATGACAAAGAGAAAGGCAGGCAGGAAAATGAAGAACAGGATCCCAGGAATGAGGTACAGAGCAATCTGTCCCACCAGGCCAATTCGACGGAACTGGTAGTCGATGTTGGAGCCTGATGAAGGATTTTTATTCTTGTATCTGGTGTAGAGACCACGGAACTATAACAAGAAAATTGTGTTTGTTAGATTGGAGTTGTATTGGTTTCAGCTTCTTCTTTTGAGCGTGTCATGTCAGGTCCCTCTGACGTCGACTTTCACTTGAGAGTGATTATCCTTGTCTTGGGCAGCTCTAAACAGTGCCTCGACGGTCTTGATTCCCGTCTAATCTCATATATTCCGGAGCAAGGAGATCTGTCTTCTACATATACTTCTTCGACCTTATATTTTGACTTTTATAACAAGGTACAATAGCTCGTACTTCTCTCCTCTAAGCACATGCCCCAGATAGGACACCATCCAGACCTTGATACCAGTCAGCAACTGTCCCTGCTCTTGCTCTTTGGAGCATATTTGCGTTGCTGACCATATCAGTCCATAGAATGCGTAGCATTCTACGATGTAGCCACATTTCGAATGCCTCTAATCAGTTCATAATGCTGATCTTGAGGATCCACAATTCAACTTCGTATAGAAGTACTGATAAGAAATATAAGTAAATAAAAAACTAAATAAAATTTTAAGCCAAAAAATAAAATCCTATTCTTTTCTTGAATGTTTTTCGCAGATACTTTGACACACCCGCCTCAGCAGCAGTAAGATCTTTTAAAGGAAAAACGGAGAAAAAGGGACGCTGGAGGCAGGGGTCAAGTAGGCCAGGATTAATTGAAACTCTATGACACTTCAATTTTCATCTATTTATATTTGAAACACAACAACAAAAAAACCCACCAGTATAACCTTAAAACTAGACACTCTTAAAAACTAATTGTCCTTTATATATAACTTAACCTACACTAAACATAATTATAACTGACTTAATTAACGCTTAAAAATTACCTTATATCTAAACCACTTAATGTCACATCGACGACACTAACACTCGCGGGGCGGCGTCGGCAGGACGACGCGGCCAAGGTTTCCTGGAGACAGGCCCGCGGAAGGGGCCGTGCGCGAGGCCGCGAAAGTGGCCCAACACGTGGGCGGTGTGACATCCCTTGTGCTGATGAGGCGGCCGGCGGGAGAGAGAAGAGCGGCGATCACGTCGAGGCGCTGGGCGTAATCCGCGTATCGAAGAGGAAATACCGGATGACTCGCCCCAGGTCACCTACGTGATGCGCTGCGGAGCGTCCTCCTGACGGTCCGCAAGAGGCCGGCAATCAGCCACAATGATGCACCGCCCCGTTGTCACTTCACAACATTCACTTACACTTGACAACTTAGTTTAGTTTAGTTTGAACAACAACAACAATTTAATTTTATTTTAACTTTACCTCCCCGGTTTCAAACCGGGGAGCTCACGAAGCAACACGTCCAGCCGCAAGGGGCTAAGGACACCGACTTTTTATTTAAACTTAGCCTCCCTGGTTTAAAACCGGGGAGCTCACGAGGCAACACGTCCGGCCGCAAGGGGCTCCGAACGCCGACTTTTTGCAATCGGGCCCGAGGATCGTCTCTGGGCTGAGGGCCATAAAAACGCCTAGAGGAAGGGGAAGATAGTTGCCAGGTCGACCCCTGGCATGGAAATTTCCATCCGTCTGGCTCGACCCCGTGGGTCCTTTACAGACAATGGCCCGATACCTGAGCTGACCGTGACTTCAAGCTTCAGGTATATTCGTTGCAATTCGTTAAACAATATTTATTTAAAAAAATAATAATTTGCTTTTATCTTTATCGCAACTGAATTTTCGGCCAGACTAAAAATGCCACACATCAACTTTATGGCACATTTTATAAACTTTATAAAATTAAACAACTTTGTTTTAACCACTCTTTTTATTTTTTTATTAGTACACTTTAACCAACCGGTTTCGACAAGAACCCTGTCATCATCAGGGTTTATTAAATTCTAAAACATTAAAATACTCATAGTTAATTACATTCCCTTACCAAATCAAAATCATATTCCGTTATTTATCCTATTTATATTTTCTCCGTCCAAAATATATTCTCTTAAATAATACGTTGCTACCTCAAAGCCGGCTCCTTTTTTAAGTCTAGACGTAACAAATCACCAATAACATGATAACTATATTAAAACATATTTAATAAATCAATAAAACATCAAAGATATAATATTTACGATAGTGATCAGATCGCAATCAATTATTTTAACTTATTTTTTTTTAATTAACGAAAAAGTTTTCTTAGAAACAGAACCATGTGATCTGAAGATACTGATTTACCATAGTCATAACTTTCAATATTCAAAATATGTTTATTTAAGAACACGATATGCACTGATTTTATAATTGAAAAATAATGTTTTAATCAACATGTAAGTATGGCATTAAATTAACAGTATGATGTAGGATATGAATGACGAATTACGTCATTCGTCATATTTGTCATGAAATATACAACTAAGACTTACATGGATTTTATTTTTTTCGGATAATTGATGCATTACCAAAAACATATATTTAAAAAAAATAAAAAAAATATTGTTAATGAAGATATAATACTACAGAAGATATTATAGTTGATATTTTATTACGTATTTTATTTAAAATCAAAAAATTAAAATTCCCATGAGTCTTATATAAAACTCGTTTTGGGGCAATTACATAGTTACAAATTTATACATTTGTACAGACCCTCATACATATGTACAAATAAAAACACATATCGCTCACTCCTTTCAAGAACGTCATAAATCAAAAATCGTTAATTTTCAGCTGTGCGTGTTTTCGGAATGCCCAGAAAATGTACTATATCCCAGCAAAAGAGGCATATTTTTAACTTAATATTTACCCGCTACAGGGCAGAAAGTGTTGTTTTTGCATTTTGAAGAAAAGATATTATTTAATTATTTTTTTAAATATACTTAATATTTTTCAAATGGAGAAAAAACCTTCAGGTTTTACCTAAAAAGATTTGTTGCACAATAAAAAGTTCAATAAGTTGCTTGATATTTATTTTTAATACATTGCATTATATTATTAAACTTTAAAAACGTTCTCCTGAAAAATCAAGTTTTTTGATTTATGACGTTCTTGAAAGGAGTGAGCGATATGTACATACAAGTATATATATATATTCTTCATGTTATTTTTTTTGACATCTCAACAAAGATGAAGAAGAATATGAAAGTCTGGGCATTAACAGGGCTGACGACCGTCATAGGCTGGTTTAAGTGTAAATGTTTATGTTTTGTGATTAAGACACATTCTATAGTTGTTTAAAAACGTTTGATATAATAACCAAAACATCAATCAAAAAATATTCAAATATGTGTTAAGTAGTAAAATTAATTAATGTGTGAAGTAATTATTAAATATTGATTATAGAGTCTTCAAATTTAATCAATTGATATGACATCTTGTCAACTTAATTAAGCAATAATATGAGACAAATCGGTTCTAAAATCAGCCAGCTTATCATCAATAAGATAGTATTAGCCATTTTATATCATTATGGAAAACAAAATATTATTTCACACGTAAAACAAAATATTTTTCTAGGGATGGAAAGATTGATAAAGACATAGAAAGGAGAGTGAATGCTGGGAACAGGGTGAATGGTGCACTAAAATCAGTTTTAGCAAATAAAAACCTATCAGCGGAAGCTAAACTGGCAGTACACAATGGAGTTCTGGTTCCAACCCTTATGTATGGAAGCGAAGCATGGAGTTGGCAAAAGAAGGATGAAAGCAGTCGAAATGCGATCCCTCAGACGAATGTGTGGCTAAACGATGTTTGATAGATGTTCGAATGATGAAATAAGGAAAGAATGTAAGGCTGAGATAAGCATTATCGATAAAATTAAGAAAGGTGTGTTGAGATGGTTTGGACATGTGGAGCGTATGAGTGAAGAAAGAACGGTTAAAAAAATTTATGGAGCGAATGTAGTTGGAAAAAGAAGCAGAGGACGACCGAGGAAAACTTGGCACAATCAGGTATGTCAAATACTTGAAAGCGGCCGGGTCAGGAGTCGTAATAATCGTCGGGTATGTATGAGGAGATGCATGAATGTAGAAGAGGCAAAGAATATTTGCAAAGACAGAGTGGTGTGGCGTTCGATTCTTTCTGCCTACACCTGCGGGGAAGCGGCGTGATGGTTAGTTAGTTAGTTAAATATTATTTCTCTATGATATTTATACATATTACTTCTTATTGCAGTTTATTTATTAAGAATATACTTAGAACATTTTGAGTGTGTCCAAATACTTGTTCACAAATCTGGATATCTCCAATTATAAATTAATTAACTGGTCAAATTATAAGCTAAAATAATAAAAATGAAAATGATATTTTCTGGCGTTTCTCATATGTGTGATTATAATCCATAATTCGGACCTCATATACTAATATAAGAGTTTCTGCTCAATAAAAAGCTTATTTTCATGTCACCAATAGACGTCTCTAGTGAAGTTCTAGTGATTCAAGAACAATGTTTGGAATTTGATCATATATAAAGAACTTTCAAGAATTTGAGTATTGTGGTTGTCAATAATGGGTTATTTTTTACATTTTTATGTGACATCTCAACATGTATGAAGAAGAACAAGAAAAGTCTGGGCATTTACAGGGCTAACGACCGTCATAGGCTGGTTTAAATAATGCACACATGTAACATTCACCAATTCTACCCATGATTGACAACCACACTACTTAAATTATTAAAACTTCTAGACAACATTTTGAGTGTGTCCAAATACTTGTCTACAAATCTGGATTATCTCCAATTATAGGAGTTATCTTTTGACATCTCATCAAAGATCAAGAAGAATATGGTAGTCTGGAATATGTTACCTGTGTGTAAAGTGATCACTTAAACCCGCCTATGACTATAATTGGCTTGCTTAACATATATCTTTTAGTGTTTTGTTTTACATATGTTGCTGTTGTTAACCCTAATAAATAAATAAATAAAAAACAAATAAAAAACTTTGTTTTGTCAAAAATTACTATGTACTCATTATTTCATAGCAAAATGCTCCAATTGCGAAAGTATGTTATATTGCGTCGATACATCGCTCACTCCTTTCAAGAACGTCATAAATCAAAAAACTTGATTTTTCAGGAGAACGTTTTTAATGTTTAAAAATATTACACAATGTATTAAAAATAAATATCAAGCCACTTATTGAACTTTTTACTGTGCAACAGATATTTTTAGGTAAAACCTAATTTTTTTTCTCCATTTGAAAAATATTTGGTATGTTTAAAAAAAAATTAACAATACATTTTCTTCAAAATGCAAAAAAAAACTTTTTTGCCCTGTAGCGGGTATATATTATGTTAAAAATATGCCTCTTTTTCTGGGATATGGTACATTATTTGGGCATTCCGAAAACATGTATAACTAAAAATTATCGATTTTTGGTTTATGACGTTCTTGAAAGGAGTGAGCGACATGTACCCGAACATAATAAAAACTGAGTGTCTTATCTGAAAGATTTACAAAAATACTATAATAGTATTAGTGTTACCAATTCTTAAAATTCTCCAGATTGATTTCGTATCGTATAAAGTGTAAATCACTTCAAAGATATAAACGTTATATAAAAGTTATCTGGATCTACGAGTGCCTACCTGGCGGAGATGTTATTTTCTAAGTGCCTACCTATAATCTTATCATAGTAAGTGTTCTTATATTAATGATTGTATTTAATGATTGTTTTGAAATAAAAGCCAAAATTATTATTGTCTAGATCAGGCATGTCAAACTCGAGGCCTGAGAATATTTTTTTGCAGTCCTCGGATACCCGCGGTTATATTTTTCATTTATTTAAATTCTTCATTGAAATCATTTTTTTGTACGGGAACATATCGCTCACTCCTTTCAACAACGTCATATATAAAAAAAACTTGATTTTTTAGGAGATCGTTTTTATAGTTTAAGAATAAAATAAAATGTATTAAAAATAAATCAAGTCATCATTGAACTTCTTACTGTGCAACAGAACTTTATAGGTAAAACCTGAAGGTTTTTTTACTCCATTTGAAAAGTATTTAGTATATTTAATCAAATAATTAAACAATACCTTTTCTTCAAAATGCAAAAACAACACTTTCTGCCCTGTGCGGGTAAATATTAAGTTAAAAATATGCCGCTTTTGCTGGGATATAGTACACTTTCTGGGCATTCCGAAAAAATACGAAACTGAAAATTGACGATTTTTAATATAATATGACGTTGTTGGAAGGAGTGAGCGATATGATATTCATTTACAAAATCATTGAGTTGGATATACTGTACCTCACGTGACTGTCTTTCATAATAAATTATTCACTAAAGTAAGATAAAAATAAAAATGAGGTTTTATGATTTTTTGGTGGGGCCCACCGGGGTACCGAAAATACTTTGTGCGGCCCTTGGTGTCTTTTGAGTTAGACACCTCTGGTCTAGATGGTGTTATAATATTCTGATTTCACATTTGTTTTGACGGATGAACAACAACTTCTTTCTGACTTAAGCTGATTAGTAGCTGATTTTCTTTTTAAAACTTTTCACAACCTCAATTTAAAGGAACTGATGATAAACACTATCCTTCGCTTCATTGCTCTTTATGCAAGATAAGGATGAAATTAGTAATAGCAAATAAAACCATTTCAACGAAAACAAAACTGACAGTGCACATTTAAGTCCTGGTTCCAACGCTAATATATGGAAGTGAAGCATAGAGTTGGCAAAATAAGGATGAAAGTAGACTGAATGCAGTCGAAATGCGAGCTCTTATGAATGTAGGCCAAAAAGATTTATGATATATGATCGAATGGTGACATAAGGAAATAATGCAAGGCTGAGATAAGCATTATCGATAAAATTAGAAAGGTGTGTTAAGATGGTTTAGGCATGTGAATCATATGAGTGAAGAAAGAACATTAAAACGTATTTACGAGGCGAATGTGGTTAGTAACAGAAGCAGAGGAAGACAGAAAAAAAACTTGACATGATCAAGTATTTCAAATACTTAGGCGTAGTCTTAGAATGTTCTTCTTCTTCTTCTTCTTTTTTTAGGACTAAGTCCTGTCATTCTCCGGTCCGCTCCTGGGAGGTGGAAGATCAGCTATCTCTCCATGGTTTAGGTGGTCTTCCTGGGGGTCTGATCCCGCTTATGCTGCTGTCCGCTGCTATCCTCACCACTCGATCCGAACTCGCTCTTCCCACATGATTTCTCCAGAAACTTCTTCTTTCTCTTCCCCATCGCACAACATCTTCAACATCGCAGATTTTTCTTATTTCAGAGTTTCTAACTCTGTCGCGAAGTGTTAGGCCTGCAATGGGTCGTAGAGTCTTCATTTCGGATGTCCTAAGAAGGCTTTTGGTGTCAGCTCTTGTTTCCGTGCCGCATGTTAAGATCGGTCTTACGCAGGTGAGGCTTAGAATGTTATGGTATATTATGGTCTGAAATTCGTGGTATAAGAAGTACATAAATACGAAGATTGTTTGCAAAGACAGATCGGTGTTGCGCTCTATTCTCTCTGCCTACTCTTCCGGTGAGGCGGCATGTTTAATAGTTTTATAAAATTTGATTTAAAAGTATGTTTGTTAATAGAAAATACCGTTCTTACCGTGGAGCCAAAGTAAAATCCGAGATTTGCGAACAGTATTCCATTCATCGGGACACCAAAGATTGCATAGAATATCATCAGGATTCGTCCCAGTGATGTGGTGGGCGCCAAATTTCCATATCCTGCAAAATGGGTGATTCAGTTTAAGGATGAGATCTCAAAAATACAAATTCAGAACGCGACCGGTTGCGCGAGAAGCCAGACGAGCTGTCTGCACACATTTTTTATGGAATATATGTATATTGGAAATAATTTTTTTTATGAATATATCGTAGTCGTACAGGAGAAAGTGACCAACTAACAAAACGAAAAAAGTTCAGGATGGCCATTTAATATTTAAGTTATGGAGGTTCAAAGAAAATTAAGTTGCGGGCCATCGATTATCCCGCCTTCATACTTTTGTTTAAAAAAAATTGTTATCTTTTTATAGATGAAGAAGAATATGGATGTCTCAGGCTGGTTTTAGTTATCACTTTTTACACTTAAATTTCGACTTATGCAGCTTTTCACATGTTGTTTAATAATGAGGCAGAATGCATCATAACGCGTGTTACGATAAATTTCAAGAAATAGTGGTATTTACCGAGTGAAATTTAAATTAACAACGATAGTTAATAATATATTTAAATATATAGATATTACTACAAAGTAACTGCCGTATCAATTAATGAAAATAAATTTCATTTAATTTTTTCTCAGTTTTCTTTCTTTCTCTTCTTTCTCACTTTCCTCAGTTTTTACTCACACTTTTTTACCATATTTACAACATTTTGAGTGTGTCCAATTACTTGTTCACAAAATCTGGATTATCTCCAATTACAGGAGTTATTTTCATGTTATTTTTGACATCCCATCAAAGATGAAGAAGAATATGGAAGTCTGGGCATTTACGGGGCTGACGACCGTCATAGGCTGGTTTAAGTAATCACTTTACACACGTGTAACATTCACCAATTCTACCCATGATTGACAACCACACTACTCAAATTCTTGGAAGTTCTATATACATGATCCAATTTCGAAACTTTGTTCTGGAATCACTAGAATTTCACTAAAGACATCTATTGATGAGATGAAAATAAGCTTTTTATTGAGCAGAAACTCTGTTATTAATATGTGAGGTATCCTGGTTTATATTCACATACATGAGAAACGCCAGAAAATATCATTTTCATATTTATTTTATTAGCTTATAATTTGACCAGTTAAAATTATTTATAATTGGAGAAAATCCAGATTTGTGAACAAGTATTTGGACACACTCGAAACGTTGAGTATATTCTTAATAAATAAACTGCAATAAGAAGTAATATGTATAAATATCATACAGAAATAATAATATATTGAATACATGAGAAACGCCAGAAAACATGATTTTGATTTGTATTATTTTGTTATTTATTATTTATTTATTTTATTATATCTTTAGTTTATTATTCTTGTTCACAAATCTGGATTATCAGATAATCCAGATTTGTGAACAACTATTTGGACACACTCAAAATGTTGTAAAGAAATTTAAAGTATTTCAAGATATCCATGGTTTCCTATTTTTACTTCTGGTTATCACTTGACCAAGCCTTGGATTTGTGTGGAGAAGTATTTCTGACTTTTAAGTAAAAGGAAGTATCACCTATTGTGCTGACGACGGTGTAGGAGAAGAAGAAGGAGTGGTAGAAGTCCCACACTGGAGCCACTTCCTCTGCTTCTGTTATGTTGGTCATCTCCTTCCCGCAGTACTGCGCCAACTTCCCGATGATGTCCTGCTGCGCTGTGTTGTCATGCGGACGATAGTACTTAAGGATTAGTCCTGGAAAACACATATAAGTATTATTGTCTCTTCCAAATGGGTTTATTTTATATTCCACTCAATTTCAATATATTGATGACACAGCTTGGCCTAGGCAACGAATAGACATTGTCTTATATTTAACCCTTTCCGGTCCATAAAAAACATTTAAAAAATTCCATCAGGTCCACAATAGATTTACAGCACAGGGTAAAACAATACATCCAATTTTTTAAAAAAATAAAACTACACTAGTGTTAAAAAATTATTTTTATTTTGAATGTATACAATCTTGTCTCTTATTATTACATTTTATAGACTTCTAATGTATGATATCGGTGAAAACAGTCAACGATGCAAAGACCGGGCTTTCTCTCGTAAGTGACGCAAATGTATCGGGTTTCTTTCATACCTCCAGGAATTTTTCGTTGAGCGTAACATTTTTCCATACATGTGGGCTATTGTGGATGGAATCGTCATCACTGCTGCTCACATGCACACGGGTCGAGTGTAACTGATGCCGGTAGCCGGACATCCGAGTGACGGGTACCGAGCCAGCCCCCAAAACAAACCTTTTGTATCATTCTCAGGTAGAAAGTTACAAATTCTAGTGTTTATAAAAATCATTGAATCCTCTTCCCAGTATACCGCACACTAAATACGAGTGAAAAAAATATGTTTGCTAGTATTTTAACACTAAACTGACTGAAACTGAAAAAAAATGTCGAATGACATTCGACATAGGACCGCAAAGGGTTAAACACGTATCACAATAGATTTTAAGAAATAAAGGTATTATATGAATAATAATAAAATCCTTACCGCACCCCAATGGTGCATAGGGCACTGCTTCATATAAACGCAGTGTTATCGCAGTGAAGGAAAGGTGATCAGCCCTCCACTTCAAGTACCAATCCAGTGTAATATTGAATAAATATTAGAGTGAAAAAATCACTTATATTTATTAAACCCCCCTGGGAATCGAACCTGGGACCTCCAGGACGGTAGCTGAGCATGCTGACCATTACACTACGGAGGCGGACAACATACTAATCATAATATATCGCCCACTCCTTTCAATAACGTCATATTTCAAAAAAAGTCCATTTTCAGTTGTGCATGTTTTCGGAATGTCCGGAAAATGTACTATATCCGAGCAAAAGCGGCATATATTTAACATAATATTTACCCACTACAGGGCAGAAAGGGTTGTTTTTGCATTTTTAAGAAAAGTATTGTTTAATTTTTTTTTTAAATATGCTAAATATTTTTCAAATGGAGAAAAAACCATCAGGTTTTACCTTAAAAGATTTGTTGCACAGTAAAATGTTCAGTAAGTGGCTTGATATTTATTTTTAATATATTGTATTATATTTTTAAACTTAAACGTTCTTCTGAAAAATCAAGTTTTTTTAATTTACGACGTTCTTGTAAGGAGTGAACGATATACATCTTTGTCATCTAACATGTTTGTATATTTTTTTTGTCCCAACCGCATTCTCGAATCTGATACAGAAGTATCTAAGCTTCCTGACAGACCCTATGAACTAGGCTTATAAACTAGGTTGCAAAGATTATAGATTAGTAAAGTAGGATAGGAAATGTAAATGTGAATAATACATCACAAACACCCAGATCAATTGAAAATAAATATTTCTTGATACATTATGCAATAGGGTATTATCACTCAGGAGGAATATCAAATTTTACTTACTCAACCTATAAACGATTGTGTCTCGTTTTGTGTTTTTGACAGCCGATATAATCAATATTTTCATTCATCATTTTCTTTTGCAAAATTCGCACTTCTTGATAGCGTTGTTTTCGTAAGTTGGAAACGAATGACGTCACAGTAACGAATCCACACTGCTACTATAACAGCGATATAGTAGACGATTTTTAATATTTGACGTTGTTGAAAGGAATGAACGAAATGATGTTTGTTAATGATTCTGAATGCATCGAAACAGGTGTAACGATAGATTTTAAGAAATATTGGTATTTACCAAGTAATGTTTACAACATTTTGAGTGTGTCCAAATACTTGTTCACAAAATCTGGATTATCTCCAATTACAGGAGTTATTTTCATATTATTTTTGACATCTCATCAAAGATGAAGAAGAATATGGAAGTCTGGGCATTTACGGGGCTGACGACCGTCATAGGCTGGTTTAATATAAGAGTTTCTGCTTAATAAATAGCTTCTTTACATCTCACCAATAGATGTCTCTAGTGAAGTTCTATTGATTCAAGAACAAGGTTTCTAAATTGGTTCATATATACAGAACTTCCAAGAATTTGAGTAGTGTGGTTGTCAATAATGGGTAGAATTGGTGAATGTTACACGTGTGTAAAGTGATCACTTAAACCAGCCTATGACGGTCGTCAGCCCCGTAAATGCCCAGACTTCCATATTCTTCTTCATCTTTAATGAGATGTCAAAAATAATAAGTAATGTTTAAATTTAAATTAAATCACGTTTTCATGCATATCAAACATTTTAAAAACAAAATGGCAGCTTAACAAAAACTCGCACAGTGAGCCGGTGGACGGGTGAATAGATTGATTCGATATTCAGTGCACAATGCACGTACTAAGCACGTAGATTAGTCCTTGTTAGACGACCAATGTCAACATTCATTGTAAAAAGACTCAAAACAAAACAATACCCTTTATGTATAGGACTTTTCTATTGTAAACATCTTTTAAAATCCTTGACATAGCATCAAGGATTGTCGATTGTGAAGTAGTTGAAAATTTTCCTAAAGTAATTATTAGTATGTGAGGTCAGAATCCTGGATTAAATTATAAGCTTAAATAATAAAAATTAAAATGACATTTTCTGGCGTTTCTCATGTGTGTGATTATAATCCAGGATTCGGACCTCATATACTAATAAAAAGTTTGTGCTCAATAAAAAGCTTATTTACATCTCACCAATAGATGTCTCTAATGAAGTTCTAGAGATTCAAGAAAAATGTTTCAAAATTGGTTCATATATATAGAACTTCCAAGAACTTGAATAGTGCGGTTGTCAATAATGGGTAGAATTGGTGAATGTTACACGTGTATAAAGTGATCACTTAAACCAGCCTATGACGGTCGTCAGCCCCGTAAATCCCCAGACTTCCATATTCTTCTTCATCTTTGATGAGATGTCAAAAAATAATATAAAAATAACTCCTGTAATTGGAGATAATCCAGATTTTGTGAACAAGTAAAAATAAAGGATTATTTCACTAGATTTTTATTTTAGATAGTTTAGTTTTGTTTAGATAGTTTATTTTAGCAAGAAGGATATTAAATGTTAGGGAGGGTAGATATAAAAAAAATATATCACAGACATCCAGAAGAATTGAACATAAGTATTTATTGATAACATTTTGCACAATGCAGTGCCCTATGCACCATTCGGTTCAATTAAGGATCAGAAAGAAAAGTAGCAAAAAAGTACAAAAAAGTATTAAAAAAACAAAAAGGGCAGTTTTGTATGATGTTATGTTACAAAGGTGTCTTTGATTCTACGAATTTCTAATACCAGAGAACTATTTTACACATGTTGACATCTCAACATAGATGAAGAACGATATGGAAGTCTGGGTATTTTACGGAGCTTACGAGCTGTCATGGGCTGGTTCAGCCTATGATTAGTCCATGAACCAGCCCATAACATATAATATATGTAGTTCATAAGCCTTGTAAATACCGAGACTTCCATATCCTTTTACATCTATATAAAGATGTCAAAAATGTAAAAAGTAAGTATGTGTAGAAACCCTGATTTATGAACAAGTATTTAGACACACTCGAAATGTTGTGACATTAGTATTTGTTTATTTTGAACATGAATTGATACATTTTTAATTACCGGCAAATGTACCCAGTTTTTTGCGTTTACTGAATTATCCAGTATACTAGTATATTGGCGTAAATCTCTTTCTCTCTGGTCGCAATCCTGCGGATTGGTCTGTAGCAACAGATGACATCTCTTTCGCCATTCTCTCCTATTTTCGAAAGTCCTCTTCAGATTCTCATACGTCGAGCAGCCCATGCCTTCGTATAAGTCGCTTAGGTATTCGCGGCGTATATATCAACGCAATAAATATGTATGTTGTATTTCACGGGTGAATTTGTTTGACTGAATTCTGTTACTAAAATATTAGCCGGATTTGAAGGAAATTCAGTTGCGATTTACCGTATATCGGGCTTTAATCTTCTGATTAAATTAAAAATAAATCACGTTTTCATGA
>NW_028281024.1:0-2500 GCF_059751285.1 Brachycentrus maculatus | reverse complement strand
GCCTCTGAAAGGACCAAAGCAAATACATAAATTTTTTGACACAAAAAAAAATATATATTTGTAAATATTACTTGGTCGTATGCTTTTACATAATATGCAGATATATCAAAACGCATTTTTTCACATGTTATGATTTTCTTAATCTCTTTTTATTATTCAAAAGTATAAAAATAACTTTAAAATACAATATATACTCACTCGTTTAATATTTGATGCAATGATTGTTAGTTAATTTCGTTTGAAATATTAAAAAAAAACATGAAATTCATAAAGGATTTGAAGTTTTGAAGAATAAGAAGAAAAAAATCTGTGCATGAAGTATATCACAAATCGTTGTTTATTTTGTTTACCTTTCCCTCTACTAAAAGCCGTAGAAGGGCACATTTTTCCCCACGGAATATGTGGCCAAAGTATGTGGCTTTTCATCTTTTAGCAGTGGTATTATCAACCTAACCTAACCTGAATTAACTTAACTCTTCTTCGTTATTCAGAGTGGCGCAAAATCAATGACCCTAACGGAAGATGTTGTAATTTTTGTAGATGGCGTCGTACGTCAATCATATTTGACTTTTGTGAACCAGTATACACAGCAGTATATGCAGTATACAAACAGCAGTAGGTACATATCTTATGTAAAATTTTGTTATTTGAATTTAAAAATATGTATTAAAAAAAACGTCCCAAACTTCTAGCAGTGTATTTCACCCTTAAAACTCATGCCTTCCTGGTAAATCGTAATACTTTTCCTGTAAAAATGTCGTAAATACGCGTCAAACAGAGAATGTTCTCAATGTTTTCAAAACCAAATTGTTGCGATATGGTTTTCAAGGATTCCTCATTGGGCTATGCACGTGATTCGTGGTATGCAAAATATTATACCATTTTGACACAATCAAGGCTGAACATGCTTAAAATAGTATGCAATGAAAAAAGGTTGTGTACCTTTATAAAATACACGCTCCATTGGGCGTCACGTTTCCACATATCGCTCACTCCTTTCAAGAACATCATAAATCAAAAATCGACAATTTTCAGTTGTGCATGTTTTCGGAATGCCCAGAAAATGTACTATATCCCAGCAAAAGAGGCATATTTTTAACTTAATATTTACCCGCTACTGGGCAGAAAGTGTTGTTTTTGCATTTTAAAGAAAAGGTATTGTTTAATTATTTCTTCAAATATACTAAATATTTTTCAAATGGAAAAAAAACTAAAAGATCTGTTGCACAGTAAAAATTTCAGTAAGTGGCTTGATTATAAAACATTGTATTATATTTTTAAACATTAAAAACGTTCTCCTGAAAATTCAAGTTTTTTATTTATGACGTTCTTAAAAGGAGTGAACGATATGCAGGTGTCAATGGATTTTCTCATTCATTCCGAAAATATGCACAACTGAGAATTGATGATTTTTAATTTATGACGTTCTTGAAAAGAGGGAGCGATATACAATAATCAAAATGTAACTTTGTTTTAAAATTACTATAAATATTTTATTATAACTTAATTACATATAATGTATATCGCTTCTTTAAGTCTCGATAAAGAAGCGGTTAGCTTAGAAATCGGTAGACATTATAATTAAGTTATCATAAAATATTTATAGTGATTTTAAACTAACATTTTAATTATAAAATGGAAAATCACAAAGTTAGTGCTTCAAATATGAATTACAAAATTTTTAACACTTTGGGTGCGGAATGCGTGCTTCGCCTGTTTGGCTTACATTCTTGAAACAATATTTTATCTCAGTGTGTTTTAAATAAAAAAAAATTAAAAAAGAAATAATCGAATGTTCATATCGCTCACTCGTTTCAACAAACGTCATATATCAAAAAACTTGATTTTTCAGGAGATCGATTTTAATGTTTAAAAACATAATAAAATGTATTACAAATAAATATCAAGCCAATATTGAACTTTTTACTGTGCTACAGATCTTTTTAGGTAAAACCTGAATGTTTTTTCTCCATTTGAAAAATATTTAATATGTTTAAAAAAATAATTAAACAATACATTTCCTTCAAAATGCAAAAACAACACTTTCTGCCCTGTAGCAGGTAAATATTAAGTTAAAAATATGCCGCTTTTGCTGGGATATAGAACATTTTCTGGGCATTCCGAAAACATGCACAACTGAACATTGACGATTTTCGATATATGACGCTGTTGAAAAGAGTGAGCGATATATATTGTGTGTGAATAAGTGTAAAGTCAGCTTTAGTCCATTCGGCAACGCATGTTTATAGTCGCTTGTAATCATGAGCCGCGCTTCACAAATAGAGAACAATGTGTACTAAATATCTATAAAGAAAAATTTAATATTATTTGCTATTTTTAATATAGTTTAACGTTTTTATATTGCTATACTATCAGCATTTCGTGATTGTTCGTAATACATTTAACGCGGTGAACGTGTTTAAACGTGTTTAAATGCAATTTAGTTATGATCATCATAACTCAAGGAAAGAGAATTCATTTTGAATTTTAGTTTTACTCA
>NW_028281023.1:407500-527500 GCF_059751285.1 Brachycentrus maculatus | reverse complement strand
TACAACAACAAAACATATATTCTTATATCCTTCACGCCAGTGCGAATTGAGATTATCTTAATTTAACGGACTTGGTATTAACCACAACTAATTCTTGGTAACATTGCTCTGATTCTTGAAATTGTTCAAACATAACTTTTTGATAGGAACCGAAGTTTTCTATAATAGGATAATATTATGGACTAATCTATATCGGCAAATTTCTCTCCGGTTGTTAAAATTTTCCATTTCATGCCCCGCTTGACGGCTAAATACACTAACGGCCATATTACGTTGGTCGAGCAGTATAATTCTGTAACTGAAAGCTGAAAGCCAGGAAGTCAGTTTTCCCAGCGTTCTAAAAAATACAAATAAGTACTATGTTTAAAAAAAAAATTAAAAAAGGGATCCCACTAATTTATACCCTAATTTAACATAAAACTGTATTTTATATATTACGAGTATATTAAATAACTGGCAGCAGCAGGCACCTCAGTGGTTGGAGCGCTACGTGCAGCGCAGTCAAGGGATAACTGGAGAAGAGTCATTGCTTCTGCAAGGGTCACAAACCTCAGCAATGAGGAATAAGACGGAGAAGAATTTAATAATTTTAATTTATATTTTTATCTTTTCTTTGAATAAACTTTTTCAATATGTAAAAAAAGCAGTTTTAATAGTAAAATATATTTGAAGAGATAAATAATTTAAAATCATTTGAAAAACTTCATATTTCCTAAAAAAAAATTGCTAATTTGACTTTCAGCTATGAGGTACAATATTTATCTGATTTCCGGCGAGCGCTAACCAGAATTCACTGTGTGTTCGTTTTATGGAAATAATTTCGAAATACGTATTCCGAGAGTGATAGACATCCCGAAACAAGAGGATACCCCATCTCATTACGGAATTCTTTGTTAATCAAAGCAAAAATATTTTCATTCCGTTAAATTGCATATTGAAATTTAAAAAATTGTATGTTTAATCTCAACATGCCCTTTTCCATTACATTACATTACATATTATTTAATCATTGTTATTTATTCTAAACCTTAAGCTGAAGTGTACAGGCCTGCTGTGCAAGGTTGATATGAAATCACCTAACTCAACTCTTATTCGCACTTAATAGTGCATACGGGACTACATTGTTTCGACGCGGTATTATCTTAATCGTTATTCATACGAAGACATAAGTTAACAATCATATATCGCTCACTCCTTTCAAGAACGTCATAAATCAAAAAACTTGATTTTTCAGGAGAACGTTTTTAAAGTTTAAAAATATAATACAATGTTTTAAAAATAAATATAAAGCAACTTACTGAACTTTTTACTGTGCAACAGATCTTTTAAAGTAAAACCGGAAGGTTTTAACTCCATTTGAAAAATATTTAGTTTATTAAAAAAAAAATAAACAATACCTTTTCCTCAAAATGCAAAAACAACACTTTCTGCCCTGTAGCGGGTAAATATTAAGTTTAAAATATGCTTCTTTTGCTGGGATATAGTACCTTTTTTGGGCATTCCGAAAACATGCATAACTGAAAATTGACGATTTTTATTTATGACGTTATTGAAAGGAGTGAGCGATATCTGAAATAGATTGCATCATTCAGCCATGTCGTATTTGAATGCATAAACAATTTTTTTACATTATGATTTTTAAATCTTTTTTGTAAAATGTGCTCTTGGCATGGAAAAACTCAGCGAGGGCGGATTATTGTAATTTGTTATTTTTAATTATGTATATGATGAAATTAATTAATAAATAATACATGTAAGAAGTCAAGTATGAGTTTATTGTAAATATGATATGTTAAGAGAGTTAAAATGTTACACAGATTCAGCTGCTGAAACTGTGATCCAATCACCAAGCCTTTGTGCAAAATTAGCTTTGCATCATTTTAATGGCATTCTCTTTAGCGTGTTATGTGAAGAACAAAGAAGTATAGTATAGTACGAGACAAAAAGCGTGTTATATAGAACGGGTCTCTTTTTAAAGTAAAAGGACCTTTAGAGCGGCTTTTTAAATAACGCTAGGTAAAGCTCGCGTTTCAAGAGTTGATTAAATTACATATGGTAATGTTTTAGGTCGCGTGCTATTTGCTGATCCGTAGATGCGATCATCCCTTTGGTTAGCCGGCGACTGATTGTGAAGTAGATATCACAGTGTATAATGTGCAGATAGGCTGACCCCATTAAAAAAACATGTATTTATGGTATATAAATTTCAAGGTTATTTTCTCGCTTTGGGGTTAAAACACGAATGTCGCGATCAGCAATCACTAAAATAATAACATGTTATTTTCACCATAAAACCATAATTTTTCAACGTGATTAAGCTTATGTAATCAAGTTTTTTTCGGCGAAGTATTTTTGCGTAATACTTTCTT
Source organism: Brachycentrus maculatus (assembly GCF_059751285.1). Taxonomy (NCBI): domain Eukaryota; kingdom Metazoa; phylum Arthropoda; class Insecta; order Trichoptera; family Brachycentridae; genus Brachycentrus; species Brachycentrus maculatus. The sequence goes on along the minus strand of NW_028281023.1, from coordinate 525,131 downwards.
ATTTTTTTGTTAATTATATATTTTTATATTTAATGATCGTGATTCAAATGCGAGTACGTCAAAGGTAGAAAACGTTCATTAAAATTTTCCAAAATAAATTTCATCGAATAAAGGGAACGGTTAGTTCGAGACTTCTCTCTTCAAAGATTGCGGTTATACATTGAATTGTCAATCGGATGAATTTCGATGATTTCTTCTGTTATACTGACTTAGTGAACTGAGATTATTGATTCATTAATCGATTAATCGGTCATTGACATTTGTCTGATGAGTGGTTCTATTGGATCCATATTATTAGATGATTTCATACATTATCAAAAATGATACATCGATACACGTGTCACAATAGATTTTAATAAATAGTGGTATTTTCCAAGTGAAAATTAAAATTAAAATGAAACGACATTACCACAAGGTGACTGGCGAATCAATTAATGAGATTTTCATGGTACCTACCCAAATCATATTAAGGAAAATTCTTAGTGTATTACAGACCAAAATAAACAATACAAACGTTTGCATATAAAACAAAAAGATGGGAATATTTTTAATAAAAAAATAATAATAATTTGGATCGTGCGGATGTGAGGTAGTATTAATAAACGCGTGTTTCCAGATGATCCTGCGACGGGAGTACGAGCTGGGCGGATGAGGTGAGGGGAGGGGAGCGGGGAGGGATGCTGGGCGGGAGGGAGGGCGGCAGCCGCGAGGGGGCGCCCGGCCTGCTCGCGGCCAGGATGGACGAGCCGCCCTGTCTGGAGGACGCGCCCCCCACCATGCACAAAGCCAGGTAAACTACCAACACTAGCCCCTCTATCTGCCTCGTGACGATCTTTAGAAGATGGAAACTACATATTTACCAAATTAGGTTATTCGGAGATTATTAATTAAAGCGCCCTTGAGGTAGTATTTTACGAAATTGGCGCTACATCATATGGGACACCTCGATATAGACATATTTTCACAAGTGATATTCAACGTCAGGGAGACTCGACATGTCAATATATAAATAGAATTCAAGGTATTCCTTTTAAGGGATGTAAGGCCAGCTCATGACTCACCAAAAAATTAAAATATGAACTGCGTAAAAGTGCCTTAGTTTTCGAGATATTTCAACTTTTATGAATTTCCTGAAAATCTACTCCTTAGATTAGTTTTTTGAGTTCCACTTCTTAAAATTTTCATAATTTAGGATTCTAATTCATGTTTTACATATTACGTTTTTTTATCAAAGTCTGCAAAATACGCACTACGTTATGGCGGCGTCGATGATGACAAAAAAATCTCCACTGAGAATTTTTATATATTTAAAAACAGGATAAGGTCTCATGGATCATAATATTTTGGAACAAATCTATGATAATCTATCAGTTATGTGCTCCATATTTTTTAATCTGGGAGTAGAATTTGAATATTTAAGGATTTGTATGAGAGGAAAAGGAAAATAGCAGCATTTGTGTATCCATACTTGCTTGTGCAAGATACGATAAGATTTATACAACTTTTCAAAGTTGTATAAATCTTATATTTATACAAAAAAGAATATTTTAATATCATATTTTATTTCAAAGAGAAATATTTTACAACCACGATATCACCAAATTAATTGCAACAACATCCAAGTTTTCAATCGGTTCTAGAATATAATATACTCGTAGCACATCGCACGTTGTTCTAGTTATAATTCCTGACGCAATTGCTCTACGGGCACTTCTTCCGTGTAACACCCTCACCTATTTATAGCCCTCGTTAAGGTTACCGTATTCTGTCCTGACATGCACTCCTTCCGGTTTAAATCCAGCCCTCGCGTTTTACGAGTATGTGTTATAGTAGTTATATAATTGTTTGTTAGCAAGAAGCGCGACGAAGTAAAATGAGTGCCAATTGCAGATCGATGTCCTCCTTACCACCGGAGCCGTTCATGATAATGCGCTCGAAGGCGCTGAACCGGAGAGTGAGCATCAACGTGGGCGGGGTGAAGCACGAGGTGATGTGGCGCACGCTGGAGCGGCTGCCGCACACGCGGCTGGGCCGCCTGCGGGACTGCAACACGCACGACGCCATCACCGAGCTGTGCGACGACTACTCGCTGGTCGACAACGAGTACTTCTTCGACCGCCACCCCAAGAGCTTCAGCTCCATCCTCAACTTCTACAGGACGGGCAAGCTGCACCTGGTGGACGAGATGTGCGTGCTGGCCTTCAGCGACGACCTGGAGTACTGGGGCGTGGACGAGCTGTACCTCGAGTCCTGCTGCCAGCACAAGTACCACCAGCGCAAGGAGCACGTGCACGAGGAGATGCGCAAGGAGGCCGAGAGCCTGCGCCAGCGGGAGGAGGAGGAGTTCGGCCAGGGGACTTGCGCGCAGTACCAGAAGTGGCTCTGGGACTTGCTGGAGAAACCGACCACCAGTATAGCTGCGAGGGTAACCTTTTATTCTATTATTCGCGTCATCGAAGAAATACGAGTAAACTAGTTTAGGTCTACAACACATTAGTGAATTGAAACCATATTATTTACTCCAGTTGATGGGTATATTTGCGAGATCTACTAAATTCAACCGCAATAAATCTCAATGGTTTAATTTTACCATCCGAGTGACACAAGTTACGAGTATCGTTATGCGACCCCAAATCACCTACATGTAGTCTGTGCTATTCTTCCATTTCGTATCCCATATAGCAGTATGTTATGTCTTCCATCCTGAACTCCTTCACTCACATCATCTGTATCCCTTCAAATGCATTCCACTCCTCTTAGATCTGGGGCGCAGAATTGATCATCTTGCCTTCCTATAATTATAATATAATACGAAAATTTAATACTGTGCCCTGTGCACCATTTGGGTACCATAGGGGCCAAGAAAAGAAGAAATCTCAGTGGCAGATTATTTACATTTTAGAATAAATAACTTACATATTTTAATCGTTTTTGTAACACTATTAAATGATTTATGATATGTATTTTAAAACATATTTTATATTTTATTTGTTGTTATTGTATTTCAGATGGTCTGTTAAGAATATAGATTATTGATGATTGATTTGGTTGATTTTATAATATACCTTTCATATAGTTAATTTAGAAAACTTTTCGTAACTCATACTAAAAAAATCAGAGTCAAATGTAGTCTCTTTATATTATATTTCTTCCTTCTCAAAAATAATTCTCATTTTTTTCAGGATTATTTTACATTACTTTGATGGTTTTTTATTTGTTTCCTTTTAACTTTTTACAACTGATGGAAAAAAATACACTGGAAATGATTTTTCAAATGGAACAAAAAATATAATATTATTTTCAAATATTCCTTCCTTCGATTATCATTGTCCTATTTTTTTTAAATATACATATTTTATTTACAGAATTCAATTATTCAGATCGACTCGTGTTTTACATATGTAAAATATTTTTACACATGTATTTCAATTATAAAAAAATATTTTCTATTTTGTTTTGAATAAAATAAAAATACATTTTAATCACCACCTTTTGTGTAAAAAAAATTATAAAAAGTTTTGTAATATTTGAATAAAACTTGGAGTTATTACAATGCCTTCTGCATTTTTTTTGATGGTCGAGTAATTTATCATTGTAGTGGACATACTCTCATTACTATCATTAAAAAATATCATCTATCTATCACATTATTAATGATTAACATTACTATAATTAAGTTAAGTAAGTATTTGTTTTACTGACATAATGATATTCATAAGTTGAATTTAACGACAACAGTAAACTGTTAAACTTATTATAAAGTTAATTAATTTGTTTACATTAGAAGTTTAACATGGTTCTATGTTGTTTTGAATCAAAGCTTTTTTTGTTGAAAATGCTTTTCTTTTTTTCCACAGATCCGCTTACAATGAATTTTATTTTAAAGATGCCTAGTGACAGTATAAATGAATGGCTCGTTGCATTAGGAATGTCGGTTTAATTGTGTGTAGTATTTATTTATAAATAGGTGTGATATCATGTCTCTTGGCATCAAATTGTATAACTCGATGCGAGATCTGCGCACATTTTCTAACATCCTTTTTCAAAGTAATTTCATACTTTGAAATAAATATTTAGAGTTAATTTCAAAGTATTTTGCTTCAAGCTATAACACGTTAATAAAATATATTTTTACAAGTATGTCACGCATTTACTGCTATGTATTTCTTAAATTAGTAACCATTTTCATACAATATGTGATTAAAGAATAAATACAGTGATCAGGGTACATATGTACTAGTATTAATGTTTTAAATATTTAAAGCATTAACTTTATGGTCATACATTTTGGCAAAATGTTAATTATTTCAGTATTTAACCAAATTTATTTTCCAAATAAAACACATTTAATTAAGTATTGGTAATTTAAACAAATTAACATATTCTTTAATCATCAGTTTTGTAGCTCTTTAGAATTTGCAATTAATTGTTGAAATATTAATAGTAGAAAATTATATATTTATTATATCATTATAATGTATAAATAATTCCGTTATATCTTGAAGTAGACAATGCACCTGAATCATTCGTATTTTATATAGATATAATATTTCAATGTATGTAGATTTTTTTAAATGGATTAATAGATTTGTCTTAAAAACGTAGACAGGTACGTAAAAATAACAATTTATTTAACTTTTTGTAGTAGGTAGATCAATACTTGTAATATGTTCACACAAATTAATTAAAACAGTTTGACTACATTTTGAAATAATAATCTAGTTTAGTTGGTAAATGAGATAATAATATGAAATATTTACATACTTAACTAGGCACAGGTATTTTAAATGACTTTTTCAGACGGGATAATCGATAGCCCGAAATTTAATTGACTTTAAACCTTTAAACCTGTAACATTTATCGTAATTATTTTTTTTTGCTTAAAACACCGTTTTTGTATTGAAAGTTTTTCTTCGAAATAGATCTATGGTTTTGAAAAGAAAAGCATTATTGAAAGGTACGAAGTTAAAAAAAACATAAAAATATTTTTTCAATATGTATTCTGAAAAAAATATATATGTGCATGGAGACACATCTAGCTCCTCGCGCAGTCTGTCTCGTAGTGAATTAAATATCTTCGAGTAGGTACCTGAAGTACCTCCTTAAACATTTTGTACTATTCATAAATAATTTTAGTTTTTTAAGAGTTTTTTATACATATATAAAAATAAAGAAAGTACTGTACCTATATTAAAGATAAAAAAAAACTTATTACAAAACATAAATTAAAGAACAGTAAATTCTCTCTTCACTCATCTAAACATTCAAATCAATTGGGTGTTTTAACCTTTAAAATCCAGATTTTTTAATATGGTATTTTTTATTTACCAAATACAGGGTTAATTCAGAGGGTTTTAGTGAAAATTAATAATATATTTTTTGAAAATTGAATACATAAAACATTTACATACTTAATTGGTACTTTTAGGTAATAAGTATTTAGTAAATATATTTAGAAAATATGCAAAATGTTCATACACAGTTCTCTATGCAAATTTCTCATAATTGATTTGGATTTTACATGCAGGTACATCAATAAAGAAGGTGTCTTATGCTTCAAGAATAACGGTACTGTTTATATATTTATTATTGGTCGTTTAGTAAGAATTGAATGGTTTGTTATGTGATGAAATGGTAGGAAGAGAGAAGTAGTGTGAGAAAAATAGAAGAGAATAAAAAAATGTGATTAGGCTCATAGCAGTACTGAAAAATGTTTTCAAAATTATTAGAATAGAGTCTTCAGTGCTAAAATTTTATATCGCTGATTTTTCTATTAGGTGTTAAGCCATATAGTCCATCATCTGAGCTGACAGACACTGTACTGTAATTTAGAGAAGTCGACAGAACCTGCTTCTAGAATTGCGGTCATAATTTCTAAAATAATAATCTAAACGCATTTAAAATATGATTTTTTATTAATTGTTATTATTATTATGTTTGTAAACAAAAATTAGACTTGACACTGGCAGAAACATCCTCTCATTGGGGGGCCTGCCAAATAATAATTAAAATAAAAATAAAAATGTCCAAAGGACACGTGGCTATGAAAAATACCATTAGAATCTGAATGGCCTTTAAAATTGAAAAGATATGAATTCTGTATAAAAATTACATATTTTTTATATAGTCTTGGAATTCCTTTAAATTCAACAATTTTGAGGATACTTTAAAAAGGTATAAATTTTTACTCTTGGTATAATAATTATTTTTATGAATTTTATAGGAATTATAAGAACTTATCAGCAGAATAATGATGATAAATAATTCTAGTATTAAAAGGCATTATAATCACTGAACTTTAATATTTCATTAAGTAACTATCATAGGTTATATTAGTCGTTCATTATTTATTTTGTTTTAAAATATCTGTGATAAATTTATATGTGTATAGTATAGGCTCGTTAATTTTAACAACCTTAATTTGATGTTGCCATAAATTGAAAAATATTACATAAAACATTAAAAAATTTAAGTAATTCGTTGGTTCGAAATAATTTTACCAAAATTCGAAGCAAAATTTTAAGAAATAAGCAGAAAAATCATTTTGAACTGATTAATATTTCTGATTCCTTTCACGGTATTTGTTATTTTGTCTTTTTAAATATATACTAATTGCTTTCAACACATCACAACGCATTCAATTAGTGACTTTATTTTTTGAACTTTCTAATTTGAAATTGGAAATTTATTTGGAATTTTGGTATCTTCAATTTTGAACTTACGAACTAACTCTATATGGGGTTCCTTCACAGTTCCACACAAAACGCACACCTTTCATCACGGTATTGTAATGATTGGAACGACTCGAGTTAACGTGATGGTGAGACACATTCCCAAAGTCACGTCTCACATAATTTGCAATGATGCAACTATTACACATTTGATCATAACAAAACTTTAAAAATACAAATATACACGATTTGACATTAACACATTTGCTGCCGGCTTACTCTATATATATCCTACATAATCCTCCTATATTATTTAAAAATACTATACTTATTTAATAAAAACACTTTATTTTCAAACAATAACAAACTCTTCGCTCTAATACCTTTTTTATATTTTTTACTTTACTAACTTTGTATTGTATGTTTGTACATGAAATCTATATTTCCTTCTTAATTATATTTATGTTTATTGTAAATCTACTTAGCGCTGTATATTTATATAAATGATTTTGTAAATGTGTTTGTGTTTTGTGGTTCGCATGTTTTACGTTAGCGTCTTATTGCACGAACACTCGGATAAAACCATAGTTAGTCACTTCAATAGTAAGCATTATTAAAATGCACGGGCATGTATTTAGAAGTTGAAAAGTATTAACAAAATACGTATAATCATTTTCCCATGTTTTATGATTCCAGCCTGGTAAAAAAAAAAAAAAAAAGAAATTGTATATAATGGCACGCCAGAGATAAAATGCCCTTTTGAGTTAGAGAGATACGGAAGAGTAAAGTAAGGTTCAATGTTACTATGGTTTGGCCAGATTGACGAGCCCAGAGTGGGCGGGGATGGGCCATCGCAATATGACCAGTCGTTTCATCCGTCACGTCGCTCGGCTGCGGGGCCGAGCACTGCAGCGCCGCCGGCACAGCCGCGGCGGCTCGCCAGGGTCCCCCCTCAGCCGAGTGCACGCACGCCACCCTCCTCACACGAAATCCCATCTCGCTATATATGCATTGTGCTTCCGCTTCATCAATACTAACACCGACACACCTAACTCGCTACTCGACTATACTCTCATCCCCGATCAGTACGACATACTCGCAGAAAGACAAATCATGCTGAAAGTTTCTTGTAAGCTAACTACATTTGGCCTTAGTGTAGAATACTTTTGGAATACATTTGGTAATCGGTTCCTTGACCTGTACATATTAATTCAATGTGTAAATATTTTGTATCTTGGGATAAACCGCTTTACTTATTTTTAATAGCGTATATTGTTCAAAATATTTTGAGTGTGTCCAAATTTTAGTTCAAAAATGCTGTATACGCTCCACTTAGGAGTTAATAATATCAAGATTTTTATCGGTTCCTCAGCATTGGCGAAAAAGTCTATCCAGGTGGGAATCTGGAGGTCTGGGTATTTACGGGGCTTAGATTGGCCGGTTCGAGTGATCGCTTTATACTCTGCGCAACATTCACTGTTCTACCCATGAATGAGAAACCACATTACTAAAATATTGCAAACTTATAATATTCATTTGAGAATAAACTTTATAGGCGACATCTAAGGTCGAAATTTGTCTGAAACTTATGAAGGTCTTTGCCGACTTACTAAGTTTAAAAAAAATTCAATTGCATCTGCAGCGACATCTTTAGCCATGATTTTTTTGTTGTATTTTGTCACTTGTAGCATATACATACAACTTTCCCAAATTTGAGTAATACGGTTGTTAATCATGGGTAGAATGGTGAATGTTACACATATAAAAAGTGATTACAAGTGATGACAGCCTAAGACAGGTGGTAAGCCCTATATATTTCCAAACTTCCACATCTCCATCTTGATAAGCTTCATTTTTGTTGAGTTATCAATAAAAATACTGTGATACATAATAGGGGCTATATAGAATAATACTGAAAATGATTAATGATTCCAAATTTAGTTTACAAGGTAACTCAGCGGCATTGCAAGTGTAAATGTCCACCGGTACACGAGCCTTCCCGCGAAGGGGGAAGGCGGCGCATGTAGGGGTAACGACACCTAACACACTCACACCTGAACACTCCCACGGAACACAGAACACGGATGTACACGCGTACCGCGGTATCGGCGAGTGTAGGGATGTACAGAGCGGCTGTATGTAGACGGAGCGAGGAATGTACAGCGGGTGTGGCTTGCAGGTGATAGCGGTGATCTCCATCCTGTTCATAGTGCTGTCCACCATCGCGCTCACGCTCAACACCATACCCCAGATGCAAGTGTACGACGACAAGGGGGCCATCACGGACAACCCGCAGCTGGCCATGGTGGAGGCCGTGTGCATCACCTGGTTCACGCTGGAGTACGTGTTGCGCTTCAGCGCCTCTCCCGACAAGTGGAAGTTCTTCAAGGGCGGCCTCAACGTCATAGACTTGCTGGCTATCTTGCCCTACTTCGTGTCTCTGTTCCTTCTGGAGACCAACAAGAACGCCACGGACCAGTTCCAGGACGTGCGGCGCGTGGTGCAGATCTTCCGGATCATGCGAATCCTGCGCATCCTCAAGCTCGCTCGCCACTCCACGGGGCTGCAGTCGCTGGGCTTCACCCTGCGCAACTCCTACAAGGAGCTGGGCTTGCTCATGCTGTTCCTCGCCATGGGCGTGCTCATATTCTCCTCGCTGGCCTACTTCGCCGAGAAGGAGGAGCCCGGCACTAAGTTCATTTCCATTCCCGAAACATTCTGGTGGGCGGGTATCACAATGACGACAGTCGGATACGGTGACATTTACCCCACGACTCCGTTGGGCAAAGTCATCGGGTCGGTTTGCTGTATATGCGGCGTGCTGGTGATTGCCTTACCCATCCCCATCATAGTCAACAACTTCGCCGAGTTCTACAAGAACCAGATGCGGCGCGAGAAAGCGCTCAAGCGCCGAGAGGCTCTCGAGAGGGCCAAGAGAGAAGGCTCCATCGTGTCCTTCCACCACATCAACCTGCGGGACGCCTTCGCCAAGAGCATGGACCTCATCGACGTCATCGTGGACACAGGTCAGTCGCTTTCCCCTACTAGTCCGCACGCTCGTACTCCGCAAGCACCGCTACCCCCGACCTACCTCCACCCTTCTACCGCCCCGGCACCGCATGCTACTAGCCAACTACATACTGTATATTGGACTCACAATGAACATGCCCATCGTACTGAGAGCTTACCTAGTTGCTAGCGGAATGACTATTCATGAGACTACGAAGCGGTGCACTCAGAGAGTTTTGTTCCTTCCCTCCAGGTGACAAGTGTGTTCTGATAGACGCCGATGACATCAGACCGACTGCTTAGTAATCAAACACTTACGATGACACCTCCACACTCCGGTTTTACTCAGTCCAGATGTTCCATTCCATTACGGTTAAGATAAACATAAGTAAATAAACTAATCGGAAGTTACACTGTGTGCACCCTGTGTATATTGGCTCTGTGTGTTATGTGCTTCATAGTAACTCGGTGTGGTGGACTATTGTTATATGTATGTAGACATTCGGAAACCGTCCGGACCGCGGTTACCCACCCCAATTATTCAGTGTAATTTTGAACACCGAATTAACATTCCATCCATGGCTTTTTACAAAATCGCTACTTTGCGAATAGATTCGCCTCGTTGAGAGTAGTTAGACAATACGAGCTTTCGGCAACTAGGATTTGAGTAATATTTTTTTATCTGGAATAATTGATACGATAATTTGTAATTTTAAACGGTGATTCACCACCGGGGCGAGTTTCAAGATTGCACGGTTTAGTGGTCGTAACGAGAGGTGGGAGCCACAGTCCGGGGTGGATGAGGAAACACTGACCGAGGCGTTGTCGTAGGACACAACTTGTCGCAGGGAGACAACACTAGCCAGGAGGGCGACCCCAACATGCCGGGCGTGGGCTGCTACCGGAACTACGACCACTACATCGCCACCAAGGGCCAGCCCATGTCCGACGCCAGTCAGGTGAGTACCCATCCGGCATCCGGCGACGGCCACCCGCACTCGCCCCGTACAGCCGGGTACAGCGCCTCTCTCTTTTGCAGATCTTGAGCACCGCCAGCGACAAGATGTACCCCGAGCCTGACAGTCCCGAGAAGTGTCTGCTGCTCAACCCGGATCCCATTCCTGTGAGATATCTTACAAATTACCCGCTCCCGTGTTCCGCATTGTACTGTCAACTGCTCATTTTCTTAATAACCTACTAACCTATTGACCCACTGACATTGTATTGTTGTCTCGAGTGTCTGATTTCAGTTCGTGCAGCGCTAACTAACCGTTTAGAGAATTCATAACTCGATTGCTTCTAGGACAAGAAGGCAGCGGAAAAGCAATTGGAACTGGACCAGCTACCGTCTGAGTTTGAGTGTTGTTTTTGCACCTTTAAGGTACCTTTACACATAACACACTAACACGTTTCCTTGTCCTGTGCAGATATTACGTTTACACATATACGACCGGGCTAACATAAATGGATGTGTAACATGTTAACACTTAGATTTGGTTTGAAGGGATACAAGGAGTTCATAGATGCGGAACATTTAATGCCCCTGGCGACCTCGGACTTTAAGCAACCGGTTTGCGTGGAACTGAATTGCTTGCGAAGAGAAGGTCTGGCTCCCAAGGCCTTGCCGGAGTCGGCTCCGAGCTTGGACTCTTCAGGTAACCCTTTTCACTAGAGTCCCCTCAGATGCGTGTACATAGCCGGTGTATAGCTTGCGCATTACCTTGCAGATACATTTGCATCATGCCTTACGCACCCTTTTCCTTCAGAGGGCGATATCACACGAGAGAGCGACTCCAACTTGTATGTGAATCCGCTGGACCAGAAGGTCAACCGGCAGTACAAAGGGGTGACCAAGAGCACCTCGGGCGACAGCTCCCTTCTGTGCAGCAATAAGAATTCCTCTCAGAGCTTGGCCCAGCAGACCAACCAGTCTCTCGCCGGCTCCCGGACCAGCTTGTGCCAGCCGCTGCAGCCCTCCAACATCTCCCGACCGCCCGCTGCCAAGTCCCACCAGGGATCCAAGTCCAGCCTGGGCCTGACTCCGCAAGACTCCCGGGGAAGCTTGAACGAGTCTCTTCCCAAACACAGGAAAACAAGATTTCAACAGGTAATCGATATTCCTCGGAAGGCAGATAATAATCTATTGCAAATGCGCTTAGTAATATTTACAGTGTATAATCAAACATGTTTCTTACCACCATCTACAGGCGATTTGTGAAAGTTTTTTAGTTATGGGACATAAAAAAAAATTGTTTCCATTTTTCACACTAGAAGATGTTACTCAATTTAACAATAGCCTTTCTCTATTTTCGGTTTAGGTGAAGGATTGTTTAGCTCAAAGGGATAATGTATACACATCTTTAAAAATCCATATATTTAAAAAAATATATAGCTATTGTAAAATTTGTTTCCAGGAATGGGCGGATGATGAGAAGCGACCTCCAAGAGGGATAGCTACAAGAATAATTAACCATCATATATTCGGAGGTAATACTTTTTTAGCCATATGACATCTAACAACACGAGGTCAAATATGAACAGAATTTGTGAATAAAGATATGTGGGCCTCTAATTTAGGGGGCAGTAAAGATATTTGTTTAATTTGATTCTAGAATTTTAACAAAGCCATTGTAAAACTAGAGGTGATAAATTTTAGTGCAGATTGTGAATATGGTTTTTCTATGCTTAGGTAAGAACGGGAGCAAACGGAGCGCTTGGTCGAGCGAACAAGATAACTTGAGAGCCCGGTCTATACTGAAGAACAAGGAGGCGCGGGGCACAGACAGCGAGTTCCTCATACAGGACATGGCATCCCTGGGTGCCAACGTGAGTACCTTACCTTATTATTTACCCCAGCCGGTAATTTCACCTAACAGGGGTGTACAACTATCCTTAAGCAAGTACATACATAGAGCCTCCTGATTGGCTGAAATTGAGGAAACACGTAATAATAATTTTAAATTTATAATGTGTTCTCACCGGGTCTTTCACTATAGACGGCCCATTTTACAATTGTTGCTTAATTATTGAGAGGGAAAACAGAACGTGGACGACCGAAAAAGACTTGGCACGATCAGATCAATCAGAACCTAAAATCTGGCGGTGTCAAAAGTCTGCGTAATCGGAGGGCATGTATGACTAGATGTCACATGGCTGATGACACAATATTTTTAGTACCTAACCAGCTCCATTATCCATTTATTAATAGCTCTATCACAAATAGTTATTCAATAATCTTGTGGATAACAGTAGCTTTATTGCAAAATACTCCAAGTTGTTTTGCCCAAACGTGGTATATGTTTGATTTAGTTTGATGTGTTTGTGTGTTTTTGATCTTGTGGCGGAGAATGGCTGCGGAGGTGATGGCCAGGCGGTCGTGTAGGGTAATGAGAATTTTGGTCGCAGGGAGATTCGGGAAATGAGAGTTCGCCGGTGAGGAAGAGTAGCTTCAAGCAAAACCACTGCAAGGGAGACCAGGACAAGCAAGAGCAGCTGGCGGTGTCCGACGCCAGGAAATCCGACTGAAGTAATTACGAGTGCAATAAACCAACTAGTTAAACATATCATGGTGCGATTGTAACTGCTTGGATAAAGTCAATAAAGGTACAACCTACCTAATGCCGTTTGCCATTCCATTATATACACTAAGTTCTAGTTGTAAGTTTTACATTCGAAGGTTTGTTGATTTGATCAATGTGTTCTTTTACCAATTACCGGACGTTTCCTTTCCGTGATTAAGAGACGCTGTAATGGAACGTAGAAACCTGTGAATTTCAATTAGTGAACATGTTTTTGTGATAGACGATTCTCATCTTAAGAGTTATTTTTGCGAGAGATATATTTATGAAGAGAGATGTCGTGAGCCTCGGAGATTATGCGGAAGTTTGGTTGGAAACGGAATCGTGAGAAGCTTGCAGGGTAGTCTCCTACGGTTGTTTTCAATACAAACTTATGTGTAAAGCGCATCAATTATTGTTATTCAATGTGCTTGTATTCTTAAATGTGTATAAATTCAGTATTTTCAATTGTTTTCAAACCAATAAATGACATAAAACAAGATTGATTCTATTGAAAAACATTTAATAAACAATTATATATATATTTATGCATTTTTCATTTACCGTAAAGAATATACAGTACAGTAAAAGCTCATCAATTGAAACAACATTAATGATAATTTTAATTCTACCATAATTCAAAAAGGAGTAAGAAATTCTGGTCTCCCTTATGATTTTATGATTAGCTTTGTTATTTTGCTGATAAAAAAAGACAATTTCTTTTTAATTCAGTTACCTTATTTTAAAAATTTAACTCAATAATAAATATATAAAAAATTGAGTTTTTACTATATTTTACTTATTTTTTTTATCTTTTAAATAATATCCGCAACCAACGCCGCATAGTATTGCATAGAAGGCGTTATCTTGATGGTTAATTACAGGAAGCCAACGTGATCAGTCTTGCTCTTCAGGTACGAGTCCAGGGTAATATTAAACAAATATTAGAAGGAAAAATTATACATATTAGATTTTACGAGTCTAACCCGAAACCTCCAGTACAGTAGCCAAACATGTTAACCGCTACACAAGAAGGCAGGCATTTAACTTCTCTTAACTTACAACAAATAATGTCAAGGAAATTTCACAACCATTTTGGCGTAGATACAAATGATGCGAATTAAAAAATTGAATCACATATAACAGCAGACCACATAAAATTCCTACTACACGCTCATGAATTCTACGTTATTTGTGAAACCATAAGGTAGACAAGTAAGGTATCAAATAAAACAATATTGAATATAAAATTAGCATCTGTATTAAAATTACAAACAGAATTAGAAACCCCGTGGGGTATGCATTACAAAAAACAAAATATATAACATTAAAAATAACTAAAAATTAATATAATCGATATATAATTTATTGAAGAGAGTTTTGCGAAATATACATAACTTTTTGGTAGAGTTTGATCATATAAAATGTAAATAGATTTCATTAAATTATTTTAATAAAAGTTATAACAGAGTGCGTAAACCTATTTAACACAAACATGTTCTACCTATTACATATCTTACACAATGTAGAACATAACGCAAGCTTTATACACACAAGCTCAATAATACTTTAGCAATAATCAGTCAGACAAAATGAAAATGATATGACATCAAATTAACAATTACGCGTAGTGAATAGTCCTGTTTCAACATTTACCACAAATATACTTTCACACTAATGTAACAAATAGTAACTAAGCAATTGTAAATAACAAATAAAGGTTACATCTTGTACGCATTATTCAGCATAATAATTAGGTATTTGGTATAGTTACGTGTGTTGAACGTTACAGAAAACTTGCAGTGTAACAATGCAAAGTTGTATTTGCAAACGATTTTAGTACATACGTGTCGCTCCTCAAAATAGGTATTAATTATTGCTTTAATTGGCATAATATCTATGAATATAAGTCCATCGATTGTACACGATAAGTTTTGACTGGAATTTATTTTGTTAAAGTGTGATCATTTATTTATCCTTTTATATCCTGGAACATGGAACATTGACAGCTATCAAACAAAATAGGTATTAATTATTGCTTTAATTGGCATAATATCTATGAATATAAGTCCATCGATTGTACACGATAAGTTTTGACTGGAATTTATTTTGTTAAAGTGTGATCATTTATTTATCCTTTTATATCCTGGAACATGGAACATTGACAGCTATCAAACAAAATAGGTATTAATTATTGCTTTAATTGGCATAATATCTATGAATATAAGTCCATCGATTGTACACGATAAGTTTTGACTGGAATTTATTTTGTTAAAGTGTGATCATTTATTTATCCTTTTATATCCTGGAACATGGAACATTGACAGCTATCAAACAAAATAGGTATTAATTATTGCTTTAATTGGCATAATATCTATGAATATAAGTCCATCGATTGTACACGATAAGTTTTGACTGGAATTTATTTTGTTAAAGTGTGATCATTTATTTATCCTTTTATATCCTGGAACATGGAACATTGACAGCTATCAAACAAAATAGGTATTAATTATTGCTTTAATTGGCATAATATCTA
Organism: Brachycentrus maculatus; assembly: GCF_059751285.1. NCBI lineage: Eukaryota > Metazoa > Arthropoda > Insecta > Trichoptera > Brachycentridae > Brachycentrus > Brachycentrus maculatus. The sequence goes on along the minus strand of NW_028281023.1, from coordinate 509,358 downwards.
TGAATATAAGTCCATCGATTGTACACGATAAGTTTTGACTGGAATTTATTTTGTTAAAGTGTGATCATTTATTTATCCTTTTATATCCTGGAACATGGAACATTGACAGCTATCAAACAAAATAGGTATTAATTATTGCTTTAATTGGCATAATATCTATGAATATAAGTCCATCGATTGTACACGATAAGTTTTGACTGGAATTTATTTTGTTAAAGTGTGATCATTTATTTATCCTTTTATATCCTGGAACATGGAACATTGACAGCTATCAAACAAAATAGGTATTAATTATTGCTTTAATTGGCATAATATCTATGAATATAAGTCCATCGATTGTACACGATAAGTTTTGACTGGAATTTATTTTGTTAAAGTGTGATCATTTATTTATCCTTTTATATCCTGGAACATGGAACATTGACAGCTATCAAACAAAATAGGTATTAATTATTGCTTTAATTGGCATAATATCTATGAATATAAGTCCATCGATTGTACACGATAAGTTTTGACTGGAATTTATTTTGTTAAAGTGTGATCATTTATTTATCCTTTTATATCCTGGAACATGGAACATTGACAGCTATCAAACAAAATAGGTATTAATTATTGCTTTAATTGGCATAATATCTATGAATATAAGTCCATCGATTGTACACGATAAGTTTTGACTGGAATTTATTTTGTTAAAGTGTGATCATTTATTTATCCTTTTATATCCTGGAACATGGAACATTGACAGCTATCAAACAAAATGACATAACAGCTGGTATCAGATGACTATAGAATGTGGATGCGTTTGAAAGGATGGCATGGTGTTAAAAATCAGTCATTTTGAGAATTGAACAACATGACCACCAAATTATAATAACTGCTACTTTTATAACTTTTTTTAACTCCATTTACATTTTGAAGGGGGAAAAATCGGTTCTTCAAATTAATATTTACTAAAATTGTCTACATATATATATATATATACATATATATATATATATATATATATAGTATGGCATCACTGCCACGATATATTAAAATGTGATACTTTGAAGCGATCAATCAAGCTTGTGTTTTCATCCATGTGTTGCAAATACAACATTTTTAATATAACACTGCAAACTACGAAACAGAATTATTTAATATTTTTGGTGCTTGACAACCCGTACCATGATCTAAATAAAAGTGTTAATTGTTCACTAAAATTGTACATAATTCATTTAAAAGCACTTCTCTAAAACTCCAAACTATTCAAATATAGACTTTGGATATCATTTTAGACTTTTATTTTAGATATTGTCACAAAAAGGGTATGTTTAAAAACATTGATAACCGACACTTTGGTGTGTGGTCCCGTGGATAGTGTCGCGGACTCTCGAGTCAGGGTTCGAACCCACTCTACCACAATTTGATACGTATTTCTAATAATGAACCGCACAGGCTCACAGAAATATGTAGTATGAAATTGAAGTATTTTTGTAAATAATAAAAACACAAATATTTCTCTTTTAAAATAAAATTTTAAAAAAAATAATAAAGATTTCAAAGTCCAATGGACTTATAAAGGTTTTACAACTTGTAGATGTATGACATTTAAGGACCAATGATATTTTTAGCTGGTTTTAGAAAAAATGAGTCTTAAACTTTATTTAAATGTAAATTTTAATTTTTGGAAAAACCAAAATCCAAAGCTTAGAAAAGTACTTCATAATCATCAGTTAACATACATATTTTATTCTAGAATCCTTAAAACATAAACAAGTTTTTTTAATATATTTTAAATGCTTTTATGTTTGTTAGCTTACAAAAAGTTAACATGCATGTGTAATATTATATGAAGAATGATATACGGGAATACTTCGACTAGATAATATTGTATGCAAGGTAATATTAAACTAAAAACAATAAACACGGAATACTGAGCCTCTTTTCAATACATTTTTTTTAAATACTTGGAAAATAATAATAACAGTCATACATATGTCCAAAAACCATTACCATTAATATAAATCAAAACACAATGTATGGGGTCGTTTCGGAGCGTGTGGCCTTACAGACTTATTCATAAATACATTCATCTTGTTTTTTATTATTATCATAATTGTATGCCCTCACAGGACGAAACAGCTATCACAAAAATCAGTAGAATCATAAGTTATTATAAAAATCATCCCATTTTGATTTATATTATGAATAATAGATTTGGGAATTCTTATTTTTAAACGAAATGCTAACTCAATAAACGAATAATAAATAATGTTTATCTGAGAAAATGATTAAATGATTAAATGGTAAATTATGAAATTCTTCCAATTTTACATTGAACTATAGAATTTTGAAATTTTATAGTTGGATTGCGGTTCAAGGACTGCCAGTTGTGCTTATTGCCTTATTTTTTATATTTTTTTATTCATGAACTTGAATCAAACATCCGAATAAAATTGATGATGCTTTCACATTTTGCAACAAAAATAAATAAATAAAAACAATATAACTATAAAATACTGCTAGCGTAAAAAGTTATTGCTATGTAAAAGCTTCCACATTTTATAAAATTAATGAAATTAAAATATGTACTAGAGTTGGCGATACAATGCTCAGTCTGTGAACACATAAAGTGTCATGCGAGTGACTGCTTTGGTAGATTGCTTAAAACATATTCCAAATGAATGATCCCATCAAATACCACCGAAATTACGTTCCAAACAAACACTCTGTTACTTTCACGTTGTATTATTAGATTTAGACCCAAATACTTAACCCGCACCATTAACATAGATATGTATAAAATAAAATAACTCTTGTAAAATACAAACACATTGTAATAATTACAAAACACAGTTTTAATATTTACAGTAATGTTTTATAGAATTATACATAACGTCGCTCAGTGTTCAATACCGCAAATGCGACCTAAACTCAATTTTAAAGATGACTTTTTTATGCGAGCCACATATGCAGCGCACTATATCCAGATTTGTCTTTGTGACAATATAAAAAAATTTCAAGAACACACATTGTTCTATTGATTTTCAATAAAAATACATATTACATTAGCAGTATTTAACGATGATAAATTATATTTAAAAAATAAAGAAGATATTAACAAATTTCGCAGACACATCATGTGTTGTAGTACCATATTAATATCTGGATTAAAACCAAATGGAAGAAATGGATGATTATATCCAATCTTTTTTGCTATTTTAGCCAGTGAAGTTTCAGGGGTTCACGGCAATTTTGGAAAAAGAATGAGCTATTGCAACAATAACAAAAATTATAATGAATACAATGTATAAAATAAGAAAAAAAAAAATTTACATTTTTTTCCTTCAATTCTTTGTAATCCTTAAAACCAAAGTGATTCTTCGTAGTGAACCAAATATTGAATCTGCTAATATAATAATATTTACTTTTATAGATACATATTTTTTTTTAAAATATGTAAATCATGAAATGTCATCCGATTTCCCAAATGTAACATGCTTATGTTCAGCTTTAAGATAACTTTCTCGGTTCGAATCCACTATACCACAATTTGATACCTATTTCTAATAATGAGTATGACAGAAATAATATGAAATCGAAATATTTGTGTAAATAAAAAAACACAAATATTTCTCTTTTAAAAAAAAAATACAGAACTTGTTTGTATGATCTGTATGTGCTTATGTTTTAGGTAAAATTAAATTATTTTCCCTAGTACATTACAGTCGCGGCAACACTGGTAATCGAGATTTTATTATGTTTCATATTTATGGCATTTAAAGGAAATTTTCGGTTGCTCCTTCGGTGTTCAGCTACGCAATATAGTAATAAGGGAAATCGTCTTTGGATATATCATCAGTCCATGGAGGTGACATTATATAATATTAATGCGAACATTTGCAAATAGATAAGTAAAGCTTGAATTCAACATGACAAATCCAGAGATACTGAACGGCCGAAATTCATCAATTTTATTAAAAATATATAAATAAAACATCAACTACAGACAGTGTCTGCAAAATCATAACAATCTTTACAGATTTAAAATGGGTATTATCGAAAGAAAGGGATACTGAATGTTACATTCTCATTTAATTGTTGGTTTTTGTTTTTGTTCTTATAAAAATAAAAAAAATAAACGATTACATTAAATTATGTTACAAACACATACCCTTATCATACATGATGATGGCGGGGAGTTACAGAAATATTTTTTTAGACTCATAATTACACAATGTTTCCATTTTTTCCCGAAATTTAAACATACAGAAAAATCCTTTGAATGTCTTTCATTTCGTTACAGATTTCAATAAAAACAGTACGGATTGTCTTCTATTTTTCAATATTAATTCATTTACACGCTTAAAAAAAATTATAATACCCAATTATATTATATTTGAAGTAAATTTTTAAACGGAAATAAATTAGTACATCATAAAAATTTCAGAGTTTCAAAGAATCGATAGATTAAAAATTGTGTAGGAAAATCATTTATTCAAAATTTAGCCAAGACAAAAGGCCCCTTACTTTATCTATCACAAAAAGTCAAGTCGAGAAAATATATTTCGAGAAAATTATAAACTTCTTAGTAACAACGCTATTTAATTTTTCTGCAAAAATCAATACACTTTTGTTATTCGGAACAAATTGCTCTAATGCAAAACCCTTAACCTCAAAACCAATTTAACACCTATTTTTATAAACTGTAAGAAATTTATATTTTAAAATACTGAAAATGTTGAATAGGAAATAGGTAAGCTACGCGAGAAATAATATTTTGGGATTTCATCAGGTGGGTAAATTATAGGTAGGATAATTATGATGTGATGATCCCGAAAAACTGTATTTTTGACATAACACCGTGACAATATTTATTTATTGTGTTGTAAAAACACACAATTCTTCAAAAAGTTTTCGATGATACAACAATTTTAAAGCACATTAAATACACGCATCATTTTGCAAATCTTGAAAATGAACATTACTTTTATAAATACTTAATCATAATTCATGGGCAAAGTAAATGATATTTGATTGAATACATCAACTCATTGATACAAAACAATAATTCCTTATCATTAAAAATAAAGTAATTTGAACACATTGCATCTTTCTTGATCTTATAATGAGATACCTTACATAAACAGGGCGGAATGTATACCCAGAGTGATTTTGTTAATTTATTACTTTTATAATTTACATTTTAGGAACATAAGTGTACCAATATTGTTTTGTTTAATATTAAATTGGAAAATAATTACATAAAGGCCGACCGAGAATAAAGCACTTTTTATTCAGTGGTGCTTACATTTCTGTTATTTAACTGGCAACACTTTTTATAGTTTCTCCAAAAAGTCAATCAGTGATGTAATTTAGTGGAAAAATGGAATTCTTTAGACCTTTCCATGTCAAATACCTCACAATGTTGCCTACTACTTTTCATTCATTTGTTTTCATTATTGTTGTGAACGGAAATAAAGTAAAAAATCAATAAGAAATGACATGACACAAAATTTTGGACTATTGTTGACAGAAGATTAAGATGTTGCAAGTGACAAAAATTAAATCTAACAAATTTGCAATATATCAAGAGAAAAAATATTTTTGGTTAGCTAATAATCAATTTTCCTGGATAAATGCACAAACTGCTTCCTACTATTACAATATGGACTACTTTTCATTGTGCCTTGATTGACCACCTCAGGCCCAACTACGAGGAAATTAAATGATAACATTATGAGGACTGGTAAATAATTTGTTTACAGAATATAATATATATACAGCAAACATTATAGGATTTTTTTTTAAAGGTAACAAAAAAGAACGGTCAACATGTGAAATATATGGCTGGAAAGGTTCAATACAGTAAATAATCCTAAATATTGATAGTTTTTAATTATAAAATCATCAATGTCAATTTAATAATTCTTTTTGTGAATTTACAGAATAGTTTTGAGTAACAAGTAATAAATATTAATATATAATTCAACTTCCGGTAATGTAAAAGATTCATTAGTACGGAACTGAGAATATTGAATTATATGCCTATTTTTTTTTTAATTGCTTTATGAAATAAGTAAGTTTGTTGAATAATTTATTATATTTGAATCTCAGTGCTTATCGAAGCACATGCGGTTGCTTCAAATATAGACATAATTAGATAAAACATTTTGGAAAATGCATAAATTTCACATTAACAATAATTAATGAAAAAAAAATCAGAGTTCATTTTTTCATAAAGCGTAATAATCACTACTGATTATTTTATTAAAATGGTGGGAACACGATTACATTTTAAAATAAAACATTATAATCAAGGGAATCCATAGAGATTCGCTATTGTTTTACACATGTATCAACAGGTGTAAAACAATAGCGAATCACTCCTATCAAGGAGTATATGGACGGTGATTTTGAAAATATTTCCTATCTGACATTTTTGGAAAAATAGAAAAAGGTTATTTATACCTCCTGTAAAATAGGGTCTTTGTCAGATAGGTCTGCACACATCACCGTCAATATGATACAAGCATATCAACCCTGCAACTTGTAAATGCCAAATAGGTATAAATTGTTTTCTTTTAGCAAATCTGCTGAAAATAAACATAAACATGATCTAAAAAATCATATTTAAGGATATTCAAAGGATCACTTCCAAGTGAATCATTTTTGCCAGCTTGTATCATATTTGCGAAGATTTACTGAAATAAAACTATCTTTACCTAACATTGTATTTTTCCTGGAAAACCCTTTCCTAACCCCGATGCATTCTGAAGCCATAGAATTGTTTAAATATTTTTTTTTATTTGTTTAATTTAAAGTGCAGTCTTAAGATAAGCTAAAAAAATGAATGCACCATACCTACATAACGTCAAGTTTTAAAATGTATTCAAATGATTTTATTTTCATATAATTTCTCTCGTAACCAAAATGAAATGTCAGATAATAAAAAGAGTAAATCAATATGGTTTTGAACCGAGCCGTTATTCAATTATAACTATTCACTAACCGATAAAGCCAAAGGGTAAAAGGCTAATTAGAATTTATTCAAGAGCAAATTCCATCAATTAAAAACATATAGAAATCTTTAAAGTGTTTTGAAGAAATACATAAATCAGATTAGGTTCCAGAAGCCTCTTGTACATTTGTTCTTCAGCCTTGATGCGCGTGTGCAATATGCTAGGTTAGAAAAAACATACCTCGGAGGAAATAGCACAAAACAGAGCTCCGAGTGGAGAGCTCATGTAAAGTGGAGGTTCAGTGGTGCCAGGCCAAACTCAGTGCAGCTCTCAACTTGCCCCAAATCCAGGGGCAAATGCCCCCTCCGCGAAGTGCCACACCCGCCCAGTACTTCACATAGTCAGTAAACATAACAGTCAAGAAAAATATTTATTTTAAGTAAAGTTCAAGACAATATCAAGTCCAAAGAATGTTTTTTTTCCACAGGTTTATAAGTTTATCTTCTTGGGATCTTTTTGATTAAAAAATTAAGATTACTTATTAAATTAAAAACTAATTAAAATTGCTAGTAACTTACTAACCCAGAGATATAAAAAAAATATTCAATACAGAATTATAGCATTTTGTATAAATTCTTATGTGAATAAATGAATTATGAATAAATGGAAAATTTCAGCAAATATGTACTTATGCATGTAGACTTGTTCCCGTGAAACATAAAGATCTCCTTACCCCTTTCTATAACTAATGGTGAAAAGGACAGACCAACATGGTATTAACCTGATCGTTAATAATACGAAAGCAAAGTGATCAGTCCTACACTCCGGGTTCATGGATATAGGAATGGAATATGTTTGAATGGCACAGAAGAAATGCTACATCAAGCTACCAGCAACAGGGACAGTCAAGAAGCTCAGGGTGAAGGAAAATACTTATATACAGAAAAGAAAGTGGAGAACGGATAGTAAATAGGAAGAACAAAATAGCAGCAATAGCCAGGGCACTCAAAGTTTAATACCCATACTTGCAGAAGCTTGTGTAGCTTAAACACATATATTGAGGAGTGTTAAGATATGAAATTACTTAAGTAAAATTATTGCGCTTCAAATGTGTCACCTAAAAAATTGATGGGACTTGCCAATCACGCCCTTTTAGCTAGCAACAGTCACGATCATTTAAAAGAAATTATTTTAATTGAAAAGGATATTATAAGCCCCAAGGTGGATGTCCTCCATTGATATAATGTACATATGTAAATCCATCTTTGCATCGTCCTTTTATTGAATAGTAGTAAGGCAGAAATGAGTGAAGTTGGAATCTGAAAATAAATTTCTATTAAAAAAAACTCTATTAAAACAATAAACATTTCTATTCTATCAAACTAACCGGCTTTTTCGATATGATAATGAAAATAACAGGAATTTTCTCTTTTTAATTGTCAAAAAGATTAATATTCAGAATCACAAGACAATCTGTACTATTCTTATCAAAATTTGTAAAAAGATAGATATAATGCGTTCAACTGGCTTTATTTTAATTTGAAAAGAACAAACAATTCGTAATTTCATCAAGTGTTAATCATTCGTTATTTTCACCACAACAATCAAAATTGCAAAATTAGCGACCCCTGTTACCGTAGAGGCGACGCACTGGAAGCTTCTTTTCAAATTGGAAGTTGAAAACTGTGTTGTACTTCAATGCTGTGCAACCATCTTTCCAAAACAATGCATATGCGTAATAATGTAATATGTAGACAATTTACGAAAATGATTTATCATAAATACAAAGAGAATCTTAAAAACTCCTTTTGCATATTGAATATGTTAAATTCGATATACCTTCCGAGTGAAAAAATTCCATTTCAGAATTATCAATTTTTACATTAATCTGAAATATGTACCTAACAAGTGAATATTTTATTGTCAGTCACACATCTGGAGGTTAGAAAATATTGGAATTGACTACAGTGGAACTTCGGATTGCGAAACTAAACCTGTGATGGAAAAATGTCTCATTTCAAAAACAGAAATTTCGGGTTACTAACACGAAATTCTGATTTCAAATGCATTCGAATTTTGTTTATCGCCTGAATTTTTCATCGCTTCCGGGTGATATTAAGTTCGGTTTATGTCAATAACCTGACCATTACACTACGCCTCCGTAGTGTAATGGTCAGCACGCTCGGCTACCGTTCTAGAGGTCCCGGGTTCGATTCCCAAGGGGGGTAAAATAAATATAAGTGATTTTTTCACTGTAATATTTATTCAATACTACCCTGGACTAGTGCCTGAAGTGGAGGGCTGATCACCTTTCCTTCATATGTAAACGATCAAGATAACACTGCGTTTATATGACGCAGTGCCCTATGCACCATTGGGGTGCGGATAAGGGTTTTATTATTATTATGTCAATAAATTTTGGTTCACAAAATTATTCTCTTGTAAATAAAGTGGTTAAAATACAATGATAATCAAAGTCAATAATCAGATAAGATAATAAATATTTAAAAGAGAAACATATTTCACTTTTGACAGATTGGTAAATTATCGATTTTCCGTGATATTCTTCTGTGATATCTAAATACACAGATACCATCAATATTTCAATACAAGTCCAACATAATCTACATATTTAAATGGCTCCGCTTTGTAATATTTAATATGCTTCATTTCGGTAATGACCATAATGTTGCCTGTGACCTTGAAGCAATAATTGCAATTAAAATTACATAAAATAATTATCTAGAAAGTTTTTTTATATATATATATACCCTATTGATTTAAAAAATAATGAAAGTAGGTACTGTTTATATTAATTATTGGAATTAAGAATATTTAAAAATATATATATTTCAACCCCTAATAATGCACAAGAAACCGTGTTAGATTGATGCAGTGTTAACTTGATCGTTTACTACATGAAGGCCCGGTGATCATTCTACCTTCAGATCCCAGTCTAGGGTGTCATTATTGACAAATATATATTTTTAGTGCCATGAAACATGCAAATTTAACATTTCGATGGATTTTGCTTCGACAAGAAAAAGTTACTGAAGTAATGTGTCAGTTTATACTTTATATTACTTTAGTGTAGGATCTAAGGTTGTCCAGTTTAAATCTCGCAAAATGGAGCAAGTATCGGTTATTTTGCTTGAAGGGATATTATTTATCAAGCGGAAAATTAACAAAATATGTAATGGTTGTTCCCGTGCGGAAAAGTATGTTTGGGTGTAGGTTGACATATTTATTTAATACAAAGAGATATTCCAGATTTTTTTTTTTTTAAATATTTACTTTTTATTTTTATTTTATTTAATTTTGATTATGTGTGTGAAACTTGTAAATATTTTATTTTTTTGGCATCTCAACATAGATGAAGAAGAATATGGAAGTCTGGGCATTTACAGGGCTTACGACCGTCGTAGGCTTGGTTAAACCAAACCAAACCGAGCCTATGAAGGTCGTAAGCCCTGCAAATGTCCAGACTTCCATACTCTTCTTCATCTTTGTTAAAAAAGAACTCCTAATTGGGGATAATCAAGATTTGTGAACAAGTAATTGAATACACTCAAAATATTGTCAACTTGTAAATATTTATGAGAAAAGTAATAAAGTACACGAGAGTTTCTACGGCCATCTATTATTATTTTTCAAGTGATAAAAATATAAAATATACTTACTTTCGCTGTTCATAAAACAATATAGCTTCGGAATTTGTGAGGAGAACATGGAGAAATAAAGCCTTCACTCTGTGGTGATACGGCGCAACCGGCGTCGAGCCCGCTACATGTGAAATAAGGCTTTGTAGCAACAAGGACCCCACGCCGGCCCGTCTGTGCGACCGCGCCACCCCGAGCAACAAGATGTACCCCACCAGAGTGTTGCTGTTGTCGGCGAACCAGCTCGGCAAGATGCCCCGGTCCTCTGCGTTCAACTTGAAGTAAGGTTTGATCTCCGCGACGATCAGGCCGATGATCGCTTTCTGGTGGACGGCAGCGAGGGCGAAGAAGCGCTCCGAAGATGTTATGTCTTCATACCACGTTAAGGGGTACTCGATCGGAAACCAGTCCCGACATAACGCTATCACCTGAAATGTAAATATAAAGGGTGATTTTTTAGTAGCTATCAGATTTTTTTTTTAAAAAAACACATAAAATTCAGAGAAATGCGTGAAATATTTATTTGAATCGATAGTACGGTTCATATAATTTAATGTTTCAAGATTATTTCATTCAAATGTTGACCGCGGCTGCGCCTCAAATGGTCCATCCGCTTAGTCCAATTTTGGCATACATTTTCCAACATTTCGGCCGGTATCTCACTAATAAATACTTCAATGTTGTCTTCCAATGCGTCAATCGAAGCGGGCTTGTTAGTATAGACATGAGCTTTAACATAGCCCCACAAAAAATAATCTAAAGGCGTTAAATCGCACGACCTAGGCGGCCAATTGACCAGTCCCAAACGTGAAATAAACTGTTCACCGAATTTGCCTCTCAATTGATTCATTGTTTCGCGTGCTGTGTGGCATGTGGCACCGTCTTGTTGAAACCACATGTCATGCAAGTCAAGTTCTTCCATTTTGGGCAAAAAAAACTGGATATCATTTCACGGTAGCGCTCACCATTCACAGTTACATTGCGATTCGCATCATCTTTGAAGAAGTACGGTCCAATGATGCCACCAGCCCACAATCCGCACCAAACAGTAACTTTTTCTGGATGCATTGGTAGCTCTGTATGTCAGTATATTCAACAATGTAAATTTGGTTGCGAAATTTAGTCACAATAGCCCGAATAGCCGCTTCAGTGGGTTGATTAAACTCCCAGAGATACCGGCCGAAATGTTAGAAAGTGTATGCCAAAATTGGACTAAGCGGATAGACCATTTGAGACGCAGCCGCGGTCAACATTTGAATGAAATAATCTTCAAATATTAAATTATATGGACCGTACTATCAATTCAAATAAATATTTCATGCATTTCTCTGAATTTTATGTGTTTTTTTTTTAAATTTCCGATAGCTGCTAAAAAATCACCCTTTAAATGTATTTTGTCCTAGCTACCCTTACACGTTCATAGCCGCAACAAGGCCTGAAGGTGATGTTTGCACCATCACATTGAAAACTCCCTCCTACACCCGGACCTGATTTAAAGACCTATAAAGATAAGATAAAGCCTTTCTCAGATCCACTTTTGAAAAACAGAAAAGAAAAGTAAGGTTAACAAACCATTTTTACATTTGTATATTAGTATTTTGTCTGCCTCTGCAGTGTAATGGTCAGCACGCTTGGCTACCATTCTGGAGGTCCCGGGTTCGATTACCAGGGATTACCACTAATATTTATTCAATATTACACTGGACTGGTACCTGAAGCGGAAGGCTGATCACCTTTCCTTCGTGTGTTAACGATCAAGATAACACTGCGTTTATATGATGCAGTGCCCTATGCACCATTGGGGTGCGGATAAGGGTTAGATGATATTAGTATTATCAATCAATTTAATTGTACTACTTTCAATGTTCTGATCATTGCCACTTTAAAATATTAAGAAGTAAGTTATGTAACACTCACCACTTTACTATATATCCCCAAATTCCAATAATGATAAGGTTGGTTAGTAAGTTTTTATTTGTTTTAAAGTTGGATGCAAAGTAAACATATAGTCATTGTAAATATATGAAGTTAAAGAAATGCTCAATGAAACCGTGAGCGTATTACCCGGCATGTTATTAATAATCAAAGGAAAATTTAATTGACAATTGAAATGTAATAAATTTGCAATTAGCAACTCACCTCTTCCAAATCATCTGGACATAAGAATCTTAAATGTATGTCCTGGAGAAAGCATGGATATTGCGAAGGAGGTGCCAGCACGGTTGGAGATCCATCAGATTGGAACCTGAATTTTTTAAAATATAAGACTGAATAGACTGCACAATTATTTGTATTGCTAGTTGTCTGTGTGCTGAAAATACTAAAAATAATTCAAACATAAACAAAAACATTACGCACCAGCTAAACCCAGCCATTCGTTACTCCTGTCATGAAAACTGTCGATTCCTACCATCGAAAATGATTGAGAGGTAAAATTAACTTTTCTGACACATGACAATTGAGTAATATATTAATTTTGACACACGACCTCTAAGTCAAACAGCCATTCACAGCACAGACTAACTAATTTATATAAAGACCGCCAACTGCCTCGATTTTTTATGGCTAAAAGTGATATTCGCCAGCGGCCGGAAGTGACGTAAACGGCTAGAAGTACTAAGCTCCCGGCTGGGCGTGACTTCGCCGCGGCTGAATGTCAAATCCACCCGCCGAAATATTTATCATTCATTTTTCAGGTTAAATGGTATTTATATTGAAATTTGTTGTACTACATATTTTCAAAATTATAATATTAATATTACAAAGAAGATATTTCACTATCTAAATTTATTTATTTCAGTGTAAACAAAAATAGAAAGGTCACGGCTAAAACGCGACATTTATAAAAAGAGTTCAGGCGATTAATAATGGTTACTCAACTCAGCCTTACAATGGTAAATGGCAATGGTAACTTTTTTGAAACTATTATCTCAAACTATGTATAAATATAAGGCTTTTTAACAAAAATAAAAACGATAGAATTTTCAAATTACTATATTAAATTTAAAATTCTAGAAAATACAATATTTTAAAAGGGCGGAAGGAGTGCCCACCACTTTCTGAAGTTATGTTTCTTAACGGGGGTGCCAGCGCCCCTTTGTGGGCGTTTTGGAAGTCTGGCTAGGCGTTTTTAAATTTTTTGCATTTGGGGGGTGCTACAGAAGTTCAAGGGAGCGTTGTGTCAAGTAAGAAAAACTACGCTTTCATACGCAAAATTTAACTTTAACTTTGGCATAATACTCAATATTACCAAGTTCTTCATATACGGATTTCTATTTTTCTATCGATAATTGTCTATAACCATAGTTTGTGTATATTTATTTGAAATATTTGAACAACTTGTTAGTATCTCGTATTTTTCGTTCCCGTTTTGGTGTTTTTGTTAGTGTATTAGTGTGTCTCGTCATTTCTGGTCGTTTTTTGAACAATCTGACGTTTACGAGTCGACCCCCCCTGGTCTGACAGAAACTGAAATTGCGGCTTCAAACTGTGCAATGTGTGCACAGACTAACTAATTTATATAAAGACCGCCAACTGCCTCGATTTTTTATGGCTAGAAGTGATATTCGCCAGCGGCCGGAAGTGACGTAAACGGCTAGAAGTACTAAGCTCCCGGCTGGGCGTGACTTCACCGCGGCTGAATGTCAAATCCACCCGCCGAAATATTTATCATTCATTTTTCAGGTTAAATGGTATTTATATTGAAATTTGTCGTATTACATATTTTCAAAATATTAATAATATTAATATTACAAAGAAGATATTTCACTATCTAAATTTATTTATTTCAGTGTAAACAAAAATAAAAAGGTCACGGCTAAAACACGACATTTATAAAAAGAGTTCAGGCGATTAATAATGGTTACTCAACTCAGCCTTACAATGGTAAATGGTAATGGTAACTTTTTTGAAATTATTATCTCAAACTATGTATAAATATAAGGCTTTTCAACAAAAACAAAAACGATAGAATTTTCAAATTACTATATTATATTTAAAATTCTAGAAAATACAACATTTTAAAAGGGCGGAAGAAGTGCCCACCACTTTCTGAAGTCATGTTTCTTAATGGGGGTGCCAGCGCCCCTTTGTGGGCGTTTTGGAAGTCTGGCTAGGCGTTTTTAATTTTTTTGCATTTGGGGGGTGCTGCAGAAGTTCAAGGGAGCGTTGTGTCAAGTAAGAAAAACTACTCTTTCATACGCAAAATTTAACTTTAACTTTGGCATAATACTCAATATTATCAAGTTCTTCATATACGGATTTCTATTTTTCTATCGATAATTGTCTATAACCATAGTTTGGCTATATTTATTTGAAATATTTGAACAACTTGTTAGTATCTCGTATTTTTTGTTCCCGTTTTGGTGTTTTTGTTAGTGTATTAGTGTGTCTCGTTATTTCTGGTCGTTTTTTGAACAATCTGACGTTTACGAGTCGACCCCCCCTGATTCACAGACTACTAATTATATACAGCCATTGCAAAACAATGAAATCGTTGGAATTCTTCTGTTCCGCAGTTGGTACGAGTGACAAGAACCGAAGTGAAGTAGTTATTATCAATGCCATCTAGAACTACAAAAGATAACAATACGTTAGTTTTACCTTAGTACCTAAAATGTACTATTTATTTATTTTTCGTATGGTATTCAGCTATTACATTACATCAATACAAATTATAAAAATATCAAAGTTCAAAATTAAAAAGTATTTTTTCCAAATATTGAGTCGCTGATGTAGCAGAAAATCCTTTAGGTTCCCTTTTTACGCTCTGAGGCTGCACTCTGACACGACGTGGCTCACAATCTACCTCTCTGGACCGCAGTCTCACCTCGAGGAATCCAACCACCCGCACTTGAAGAAAATGTTGGCACACCTTCCATTGCCTGTCCAGATTCTGTTGAAAGCGGCCCAAACTATCCTTGGTAGATCGAATCCGGGAAGTCTCTCTGTGTGCGGGGTAGGGAATAAGTTGGACTCCGAGTCTCCTCCTATCTGAACTTTCAACCCTCCTCGATGGTGAAATTGCTGTCGGTGTTCTCTTTTCGACTTGAGTCTCACGCCAGTTAAAATGTATTATTACTACCTGACCCTTATCCCCATCCATTTGATGCTATGTTAATTTGATCGTTTATCAAAAGAAAGTAAGGTGATCTGTTTTGCGTTTAAGGTACAAGTTCATGATATAATAAAAAAATATTTGAGTATTTTTTTTATATATTTATTTTGACACTGCGAATCAAACCTCCAGCGTGGTAACTAAATGTGCTAACTACCTCATTATGAAGACGGACTTGCCTACATACGTAAAAATAAAAAGACGTGTTGCAAAGATTATATAGTAATAAGTACATCTGTAACCATGGTTACTATCATAGAATAATGCGATAATAATTCAAATTGGACGTTTATTTCCCTTCTTCTTCTTTTTTTTTAAGACTAGGTTCTGTCATTCTCCGGTCCGCTCCTGGAAGGTGGAAGACCAGCTATCCTTCCATTGTTTAGGTGGTCTTCCTGGGGGTCTGATCCCGCCTATGCTGCTGTCCGCTGCCACCCTCACCACTCGATCCAAACTCGCTCTTCCCACATGATCTCTCCAGAAAAGTCTTCTTTATTTATTTGTTTATTTCCCGTATACAGGAAAAGTGACTATCGCACTATAAACTCGCAAAGACTAGAGGACTGTGTCATCAAATATCAAATTGATGTTAACCAGCTTCGTATAAACTAACAAGATATCTAGAACAGGTAAAAATACTTGGAAGCCGGCAACCACGCTTACGTGCAAACATGCATACTTTTCGATCTTTGCAAACATGTTTCAACGACATTCTCGTCTGTTACTCAAACGTAAATGTTATGGGTGCTAAGGATTATATTTTTATTGAATAATACATATGTAATGGCGCGAATGAAAAAAAAACGAAAACTGAATAGTTGATCTAATTAATTCAGTCCTTAATGATGACTAATATGAATTATAAGGAAGTAATATGTATCAGTTATTATAAAGGGAATATTTTTTACATTGAATTAATAGAAAATGAACAGTGAAATAAATATAAATAAAAAAATAAACATTTTATTACGTCACATGTTTTACGCCTTTGTTTATGTTCATCATTACCACATGGTCGAAAAATGATTTTTCTACTAGTGAAATATCTATCTATTTTTGAAATTATCTATGGATATGTCTCACGCCGCGCGGCGTCGATATTTTTTGTGACTGTTTAATTTTACAAATATACGCGACATAAATGTCGAAAACGCGCCATACACTATAATTTTTAGCAAATATTTTCTTGTGGTGATGAAATAGTTCTTGTTGTAAATGTTCATGTAAAAAGTTGGAGGTAAAAATGCCCGCTTCCATTTTTGACCCCGTGTCCAATGCGTTGCACTTATCCTTGACAGCTGATGATAAAAACCAAAACGATTTGCTGGATAATAGATTAATATCGTCCGCTAAAAGTGTTCTCCTTACGAATATAGAATTTGAAAAAACAGGAACGTATCAGTCCGATGTTTTAGATGGCCTCAAGTCGAAGTACATAATTTTGAAGGCGGACAAACGACTTATCGAGGACAAGTCATTGAAAAAAGATTCTAATTCTTCATTAATGTCAGGTATATTATTTTGTGATCATTTTAAGTATCCTTCATTCGTTCAGTATGTTTATTATCCAATATTCGGTGTATTACAATTATAAATATTGAAATAAAACGTCTGACATTTATTGGTTAGTTTGGCGCCGTTTTTTCTTTGTAAATATAAACATAGTATTTTTACAACTAGACATGAGCATTCATTGCGATCAATTTGCTTTCTTTTTTACCGTCTCTCATTCCCGGAAACTTATATCTTACTATAAAAAAATATATTAAATTGCATTGCAACATACAAACTTCAAAAGCACATGTCAGGGCTGACAAAATAGTTTTTCTATGATATAACATTGACATAAAAAATACTTAAATAAACAAATTATAGTTATTATTTTTTTAATTTCGCAAAAATGTCTCGATATTTTAGTATTTATTTATGCCTACTGAAGTCTTTATTGCTATGTAAAAAGTAATTTGTACAATTTAGAACTTCTTTCTAGTAATATATCATTTTAACGACGTCATTTACAACCATGGGGACATTCAGGGAGCTGTCAAAATATTTCCATACGGGAATTTGTGACGCCACAAATTTGCTCCCACATACTGCCTGCTTGGTTCACTTATGAAAAATATGCTAATTTTTGTGATTTCTTGGCTATGCCATAAATTCATCATCACATTTGGAACTATTTTGACATTTTACTAATGTCCTTATCGACAGTTTGTTAAGGTGTGTGAAAAGTAATTTGTGAGAATGAGAATGACTTTCTCTTCTGTTCGTATCATGTCAGGTCCCCTTGACATCGACTATCACTCGAGAGTAATTGCCCTTGTCTCGGACAGCTCTAAACACCGCCTCGATGGTCCTGATCCCCATCCAATCTCATATATTCCAGAGCCAGGAGATCTGTCTTCTGCCCACACCTCGTCGACCCTCTATTTTGCCTTTTATGATTGGGTGCAACAGCTCGTACTTGAATGACCTTGTTTTCCCATATAAGATTTTGCTAGAATATAGTTACATTCTTCACCTCCTAATGTAGTGGTTAGTACGTTACGTTCCTGCATCTCAAATTTATTTCTCCATCAATTTCAGTTTATTTCGATTGACACAAATTTTAAGCTAATTTTAAAATTAAAATTTTCAGCTCGGACAAAACCAGAGAATGGGTTGCCATCGCCGAAAACAGTTCTTTACCCGCTTTCGTCTGTTCGGTTGGGATGGGAATCCGGCTGGCAAGTCGGTACGGGGATGCAGAACCTCGGCAACACCTGTTACCTCAACTCTACGCTTCAGGCTCTCTTTCATGTCCCTGCGTTTGCCAACTGGCTCATGTCGGAGACTCAACACCCTGACAAATGCACACACGGTATGTGTTTCAATTCAATTTCTAGCTAATGTAGAACCAACTTCCAAACACGACTGGAAGTAATATGGTATCCATCGTTGTAGTATCAATTTCTTTGCGTCTTCCTATTTTACACACCCACCTTTCCATATACATATTATATTCGTATAATTTAAAAAATAAATATTACAAAAAATAAATTTATATGTTCCTGTCAATCAACTGTTTCTGACAATTTTCAAATAATGAATTGGTGTTATAAACTGTGTTGGTTTAAATAAATAATAGTACCTACTCTAAAAAAAAACAAATTCAAAATGTTTATCGGTAGTTTTAGCCAGTAATTATGTATACAACATATTTTACGTAGGTATTTTTTTGGCATACGCTTATTACATACAGAATTGGTTTAAATCTAGCCAGATTTACACCGAATAAATCCAGATCCTGTCTCGAGATTACAACACGAAACACGGGAACACAAAAACCATAATTTGTTCCATGGAGATCGAGGAACGGCACTTCATTATTTCTAAGTCTGGGGGTTGAAATGTACACTTTTATTAGACCCAGGAATGAAGGTTCATCAGTATAAGTTAACATTTTAAACAGTTATTACAGTCTAAATTTTCTCTTTTTGTTAAAAAAGATTGAAGAGATTGTTTTTTCAAAGTTTTTTTCTGATTTTCAATTAAATATATGGATCAATTTTTTTTTATATGCTAATAATATTTCTAAGGTTATGATAATCTGCAATTTTGCACAACCGACATGCTTAGGTAAGTGATTTCATTTTTTGCAGAATCAAAAATTGCAAAATATGTTTTAAAAAGGATATAATGCAATTAAATTTATGGAAACAAACTTTATTTTTAAATATTGCAACATGTTAAATAAACGATTTGAATTTTAGAGTTATGCTGTTGGATTACCTCTGGGATGAAAGGAGATGAATTAAAAATTTTAGCATTTGTAGAAATGTTTTTTTAAATAAAAAATATTATAATGTTGGTTTTGGCATTTCTAGGGGGTTGTGTGATTTGCGGAATGAGAAAAACATTGATAGATACTCAGAACTCGGGGACCCCCATCAAGCCGTGGCAGGTTTACTCCAAGTTGAGAATGATCTGTCGCCACCTCACTCCCGGTAGGCAAGAAGATGCCCACGAGTTCCTCAGGTAATATCTATTTATAAGCAGTTCAGAGTTTAATTATATTTTTGAGGTTATTATCAAAATCTACAATGGAGTCTAAAACATTGCCAAGAATATTTTATTATGCATATTGACACTATGCATAATAACCTGAAATAACTCTATGCTCTTCGTAGACTCTCCTTTAATAATGAATTTGTTCTCCAAAATTAATCCTAAACTGCTCTAGCTTCAGGTAAGGTATTAAATATTTAGTAGAATATTGAGATTTGTCTGCCTCCGTAGTTTAATGGTCAGCATGCTACTGTGTTGGAGGTCCGGGGTTCGATTCCCAGGGAAGGGGGGGTCAAATAAATATAAGTGATTATTTACTCTAAAATTTATTCAATATTACTCTGGACTGATGCGTGAAGCGGAGTGCTGATCATCTTTCCTTCATGTGTTAACGATCGAGATAACACTGCGTTTATATGATGCAGTACCCTATGCACCATCGGGTGCGGATAAGGGTATGAAAAAATGAATATTAAGAGAGCCTGTACAAGGTAGGGGAACGGGTAATGTGACGGGTGACTAGACAATGTATTTGGTTTATTTGTTGCAGGTATCTGGTAGAGTCCATGGAGAAGACGTACCTGTCGGGGCTGGGCGAGGCCGGACGGCAGCTGGAGCCGTACAGCAAGGAGTCCACGCCGCTGAACCAGATCCTGGGCGGGTACCTGCGCTCGGCCGTGCGCTGCCTGGCGTGCGGCCACGTGTCCACCACCTTCCAGCACTTCCAGGACCTGCTGGTGGATGCGCGCCGCCCCAACACGCTGGACGAGGCGCTGCAGGGCTTCTTCAGCAGGGAGCGCCTCGAGGACCTGGGCTACAAGTGCCAGGCCTGCAATAAGAAGGTCACTTCCCACCCCTTCGCATAAGATTAATCCGCATCCGCCGGGTGAAGGTCTCTCCACTCCTTTCCAGCAATATTGGCGATATTATCTGTTTCTCGGTCGCCACTCTGAAACTTTTCTTTTACATCCACCGTCATCTCGTCCAGATAAACAGCCTAGACATTCCAATTTTCTCTCAGCAACTACAATGAATGTAATCTAGTTCTTCTGATGCTTACCCACATCCAATGGTCCATTGAGTACTACATAGGATCGACACGGTGTTAACTTGATCATTTATTACACAAAGACAAGGTGATTTTAATCTTCAGCCTCAGGTACCAGTCCAGGGTAATATTAAATAAATATTGATGTTATAAAATCACTTATATTTATTTGGAGTCAGACTCGGGACCTCACGCCTGGTAGCCAAACGTGCTAACCACTATGTTTTAGAAGTGAAACGATATTCATAATAACCATTATTTTTCTCTGATTGATAATAAATGTGATGGTTTGTATTTCAGGTGTCAGCGACGAAGCAATTTTTCATTGAGCGAGCTCCGATGGTGCTCTGCATCGCGCTGAAGAGATTCTCCATAACCGGAGGAAAGGTTTCCAAACACATTCAGTTCAAGCCGCGAGTGGTCCTCAAGAAATTCATGTTTAACCAAGGAACCCAAGAAACACTGGTGAATGATTTCATATAATCAACATTTTTATTGATATCTCAACATAGATAAAGAACTTTCTTTTTGTCGAGATAAGAACATGGAAGTCTGGGTAAATGGTCCAGATACAAATTTTATAACACATCATTAGCTGGATTACATGTATGCCTTATGTATGTACTGTGTAATGATGGGTCTTCATAAAAAAAAGTAATTTATATGTATTTATAAATGTGTGTATATGTACATATATATTTTTAACAAATAAATGAAATTGTCGCTTCTAATTACATAACATAATTCACATTTCTGATGAAAACTTCATGGGCATCTATGGTAATTTTTTTTAGATTTTTATAAATTCATGAGTGCATGTGAGATACTTTTTTGTAATATATTTCATATAAGAAACGCCTGAAAATATAACTTTTTATTTTTTTATACTTGATATAAAATTGAAAACTACATGACAGACCCTATGGTGTAGTTGGGTAGATGACGCTTGACTTGATAACTTGATTTCAATTGCAAAATTAATTCAAGAAATATTTAATTTTAATTGGGCAGGATATTTTTCACATGTACCTTCCCTATCGTTACTTTCCTACCTGCAGACAAGCCTCTAAAATAGAGGTTTTGCAGTGTATTCTTTAATAAAAATAGATTATTATTTTCATTCACTATATTTGAGTGTTTATTAAATGTTTGTTTTTAATTTTGACTTTGCTCCACTTCAGCGTAGATGATAAACTTTTACTTTAAGCAACTCGGCAAGTGGAACGAATCCAGAATTTGTTTAGATGATTTTAACACTTAAATATTGTGATTTCATACCAAGCTTTTTTCTAAATTCTTCTTTATTAAATGTGTAAAATGTAGTAAAAGTAAAAAAAAATGAAATGATGAATATGTTTTGATATATGTATTTTTGTTTACAGGCCTATCGCTTGGTGTCCGTGGTAACCCATCTCGGTCCTTCGCAGAACTGCGGCCATTACACGGCCGTAGGGTTGGGTCCGGGCGGGTCCTTCTACCAGTTCGACGATAATTGCGTCCGAGCCATACCTACAACCAACGTGCTGGGAACCAACGCTTACATCATCTTTTATGAACTAGAAAAACCGGAAAATATCCCCAAACCCAAACTGAACGGCCAAACGACACCTATCAAATCCATCATATACCCTAAGAAAGAAAATGAAGAGAGTTTACCGGAGAAGAAGTCTAACTTCATCGGACCCGTTTTACCGGAGAACGTACGAAATAAAGAAAATAGTCCGCTCAGACTTAACGGCTTACCCGATACCAGCAATCCCAAACCGAACGGCTACCGGCCAAACCAAAATGGGACCGGCCCATCTTCCTCAAATGTCAAACCCGCGTCTAAATTATCTCTCAACCTCGTGTCCTCCACCCACTCCCAGCCTCAACCGGGCACCTCCTCATCTCCCAGTTTCACAAATGGAAAGTTCAGCAATGGCAAAATTACATTTTCTAATGACAATTCTACGCGCAGTCTGGTTCCTAACGTACTCTCACCCAGTAAGTCGACAAATATTCTAAACGGTTCTCATCAACCCAACGATGCCAAGTTACTCAAAGACGTCAAACCGACACCTCCCAATACTCCAAATAAATCCAATGGCAACATGCAAAATGGCACATCGCATACCAATGGAGATGTTAAATTAAAGATTAAGGTTAATGGGGAAGAAAATGCGAGTAATCATTCAAAATCTGTTACGAATGGCGATTCTAATACTCGGAGTCCGCTTCCCGGTAGTTCAAATCATCCTGTCCAAAGTGGAACCAAGTCGGAATTGCAAAATGGATCTTGGAAAAAGCCGTGCGTCTTAGTGCCGTACGGTTTGGAGTCCGGCGAAGAGAACTTGGATGACGAAGAGGAGGAAGACGACGCCAGTGTCAGGAATAAGCTCAGCGCTCCCAAACCGCCGGTTCTCAGTAAAGAAGAGGTCTTGCCCACAAAATCCACAGATCAAAGCTGGAAAGTGTCCAGCGATGTTCCCGTGGCCCACCATAGTCCCAGCCTCAATGGAGTGGTCAACAGCAAGTGAGTTAGAGTCCATGCCTATTCATTCTAAATTTGAGGAAACAAATTCAAACTACAAATTACACAATCGACAAAAAATACTTTGATTTTTACAGCGTTTCACAACGGATGACAATGTGGCACCAATTTGTCTTGCCGTCAAAAGTAAAATATATCAAGTAAAGTTTTCTCAAATATTGAGAGCCAAAATCAAATAGTGCAAAATCATTCTGAAGACTTTGAGCAAAAATAGTTGAATTTTTATAAAAAAAATTGGATCGCAACAATTGTGTATCGATTGTATGTAAATTGTAATTTTATAAGAGAAATTTTACCAACTTATAAAAAGCTTAAAATTAACACTACATAAAAAATACTATCAGATATATAATTTTTACAATGTTTCATTGTTACATCCATCAATTATAAGCACATGGAATTTTTCTAGAGAGGCATATACTTATTTTGAATTTATTTATAAATTTTAACTTTACAATTTCAGTTGTTTTATTATTTTAATAAAACTTGTATTTATTTGTGATATATGTATGTAAAAAAATCTCATATGGGCATAGTCTGTGCATGGGTATATAAAATAATGTATAATATGGCATTAAGCTAATTATAATAATTTTAGCACATATTTTATTAAAAAAGAAGACAGTGTAAAATGTATGTAAAGAATAGACGTTATAAATAAATAAAAAATAAATGCTAATATTATATTGAAGCAGAAGTACGAGAATCACCAATCAATGTGATTTCTTAAATAAATTCATTTATACATCCGACTACACACAGATCAAACGTCATTAGCTAATACGATAATTGGTTAATGAATCAATCATAATAATTGATAGAGAGAGAGAGAGAGATGTATTATTTAAGTGCAATGAAATTACTGGGTGTCCGGTGGCAGAATTGAGATTAAAAATTTTAATAAAAAATAAACTGCAATGGATAAACATTTATTGCAACAACTATTACAAAGAAGAGAATTGCGGATTTTATTTCTTAAAAATTATTTAGTCTAAATGTAGACCATCATGTCGGACACACTCTTAGAATCTGGTCTCAGTATTCCATGCCACTCACTAGAGAAGTGACGTCAGGATGCCGTTAACTAAATGAATTATATTTTTTTAGTAGAGATTGTCATGGGGTCGGTTTCATACACTTAAATTTTGAGTTAACCCTACAGTAAAAAGAGGTGAGATCTGGCAACCTGGGTGGCCAGGGAATGTCACCGAAACGGCTAATCATTTTTTAGGTAACAAATCGCGAAGATCGCCATCATCTCTCTAGAAGTGTGAGGGGTAGCTCTATCTTGCTGGAATCATGTGTGTGAAGTGAAGGCAAGATATTCTCTCATTTTTGGCAAAAAATCATCGTTAAGCATGCGCCGATTAGGTACACCGTTACACAGTAATGGCTTATCCTCGATGAATAAAAAAAAGAAGGGTCATGCACATATGCATTTGTATACTTAGGGATTTTAAAGGTCAGTGCAGTTTTATAAAATAAGTTTTTTTTAAAGTCTGAATGCAAAGCCTGATCTGATAATAAAAATGGTAAAAAATATAGTTTTTAAATTGCTTAAAAATTGAGGTGCATCTTATAGTCCGTAGCGTCTTATAGTCCGTAGCGTTTTATAGTCTACAGGACTGTAGACACACGTTACCGCGTCTTATAGTTCATAAAATACGGTAAACACTATCTCAGCTTGCCAGTTGTTGGTACAGTATGAAGAAGTATCAGATTTTCGTTTGCATTCTCCGGCTAAAAATGTTTCACCGCAAAAAATCTTATGTATTATTTGTTTGAAATTTTGTGCACTAACCAGCCTAAAATTCTTCCCTAACACTTAGTAGTTTCTTCTTCTACTACCTTCAACCCCTCCTGTGATAATTTTTCAAGGCTGTTAATCGTTTCATCTGGCAATGTGTCCAAAAAAACTGAAGTACCAGCCTAAAATATGGAATTTTTCATTAATATAAAATTGTTTCTTTACCATGACAACAAGATTGTTTGAATGAAGAACAGCTGAACGGACTGTCTGACATTTCTTTGTAGCGATGCTTAGTTAGGAGGCACTAACTAACCATCATGTCGCTTCGTGTATAGAACGCCACACCAATCTGTCTTTGCAAACAATCTTCTCTTACACATTTATGCATCTCCTCATACATACCTGCTGATTATTCCGAACCTGACCTGACCAGTTTCAAGTATTTGAAATTCTCGATCATGCCAAGTTTTATTCGGTATTCTTCTGCTTCTATTACTAACCACATTCTCTTTTTTAAAAATCAGGTTTTATATAAATCTATCATTAGAAAACCACAATTATGTAAAATATTTTTTGATGAAATTCAAACTTTCATTCCTCAAATTAATGAAATTTTCAGCTCAAATTTCTAAGCAAATGGTTTCTAGTCCATTTTAAATTATTTAGCACATGGTTCCCAAGCGGTATAATTGATTTGTTGCTTAATAATGAATTTAGATATGTAAGATACGGTTAGTGACAATTTGGTTAAAAAATGGTTTTAATAGGTTTACTGGATACCTCCAATAGTTTTGACTATCATAAATTGACGTGTATTTTTTTTTTCACTTTTCCCAGGTTAAGAAGAAGCAGTGATGCCTACAACGAGCAGCCCACGGTGGTGTGCGTAAAGGAGCCCCCCAAGGGGGTGGTGACCCAGCTGCAGAGGTACTCACACCAGGGCTACGGGGCCCCCGTCACCTCCTGGAACGGCCACCATGCCCAGCTCAACAGACAGGTATGTATACCAAAATTATTGTTACATTTTTGATATCTAAACATATCGGCTGTCCAAACTCAAAACACAGTAAGGGACATTTTTTTTTTAGTATGTTTTTTTGCATTTTTGGACTAAGTAGATGCTACTTAGTCCAAAAATGCAAAATAAACGTACTACAAAAAATGTCCCTTACAGTGTTTTAAGTTTGGACAGCCGATATGTACATAAAGAAGAATATGGAGTCTGGGTATTTACAGGGCTTATGACCTGTCATAGGCTGGTTACGTGATCAGAAAGTGATGACAGGTGCCGTGGCGTAGTCGGGTAGACTCTCGACTGCGAAATTGGTGTCGCAGGTTCAATTCACGCTAATTGCAAAATAAATTCAATAGAGTTTTATGTTCAATTGGTCTGGGTGTTTGTGATGCATTTTTCACATTTACCTTCCCTATCCTACTACTATCCTACCTGCAGACAAGCCTCTAAAAGTAGAGGCTTGGGGGTTTTACTCTAAAAAAATATTTATGTAAAATAATAACGAAACAAATTTATGACCTCATAAGGTATCTTTTAGAACCCAAAAGGGAGGACAGTCAGAAGGACCGAGATTTAAGGTGTCAGCAAGGTGTACTAGTACCTCGAAATCCAAATGATTTAATGGTCTCGACTGTTATAATATTACTGTATTTAATAAACAAGTCAATTTTCAGGTGTTCGATGATAAGAAGAATCAACTGAAGAGACCTTTAGAGGAAGATGATGAAATGGATCGTGGCAGAGTGAAGAAAATTCGCCATAATAATTACAATAGTGGCAACAAGCATTATGACTATAATCCATTCCAGGTACATTCATAATTCTAATCATTTGAGTGGTGAGATTTAAATTGCAGTAAATTTTGAAGAAAACATTGTCATGTCTCAGTACGCCATGATCATCCTAAGAGATGTCTTCTGCATTTTGCAATATTGACACTGTCAAATATACTTGACCCTATAAAATTTTTGAACTATTAGTGGAATTTATTTCAAATAGTCAGAAACAACAATGGTGAAATTTACCAATTATAAATTAAAGTTTTACGCACTCCATTCTTAATTTTGTAGATTTGTATTAAAATTGATTATTATTGTAATTTTTGTTCCTCCAGGATGTGCAGAATCAGCGTCACCGGTGGAATGATAACGGGAATCAAAACAAGGGTAACCGGTTCAACCGATTCAACAAGAACTTCCGCAACGGGCCTCGGGGACGCTTCGTGCACCACTCCCGACACCACTCCGGCGGGGGCCACTACCACCACAACACCCACTACGGGAGGAACCGCTGACCTCTAGCCCGGCTGGAAAACCTCTACACTGTTATACGGGTGATAAGCCATTAGTCCCGCATAGAGCTTTCAAACACTGTGAACAACGGCGTCAACGGGCTGATAAAATATTGTTCAATATTAATAGGGAACTGATTCAAGAAGTTATTGTGTTATAGATGTCCCGAGAGAGACCAATAAGTATTTTTTTAAAGGGAAATATTGAAATTAGGGTCGATGGTAGGGCTTACGGCCTGTCATGGGCCGGTCACTGATCAGTGATCACTTTACACACTAACATTTAACATTCTGCCCATGATGAAATATCACATTGATATTTGAAGCATTTATATATTCAATATTCGAGAATCCATTTATATCTGTATTCAGGTGCCATCTCTGGAGATTCTTGAAAAGTAAAAAGTTGAGACCTTTATTCAATCATTTCTCCATTGCATTGTTGTGCACTACATTTTTTTTTTTCAAATATTGTATATTTTAGTGGGAGAAGTTTGGTCCAATGTTTAAATAAGACTACACCTTAATTTGCATATATGCAATGTCCGATATAATGAATTGCCTGATTATCCAAAAGTATTAAACAAATAAAATTTATATGGAGTCACGTTACATTAAATTTTGTCATTGTTAAATACAGTAAACGCTTGTTAATTTGAACAACGCGAATTTTGCCATAATTTACAAAAAACATTAAAAATTCAGGTCCAAAAATGATTTCACACAAAACTATTGAGAATCAAAAAAAATATTTTTCCAGTAAATTAAATTATCGGAAGGAAAAACTTTTTTCTAATTTACTGAAATTACTGATTTCATTCACCGCTATTTATTATTATTCGTCAACACAAAGTATAAACTACTGAAACATTGACTCGCATTAGTTTATTTATATTGAAAACGATTATTTAAATAAATTTTCTAATTGAAAACATGGATATATTTCAGGTTTTGGTCCCTTTAATTTTGGATTTTTGAGGTTTTTCTGTATACAAAATTGATAATTCATTCTGAATGACAAAAAGTCGCTGTGTTGTAAAAGTGTTGGAATTTCAACATTTTTGCATGTTGTTTTTATAAAAAATAAAATTGTATTTAGAAAAAGAACTTGATAGATTGACATTTCTTGGTGGAAAATTATATTTGTATGTATGTATAAATAATAAAAAAAATATAAAAAACACATTTATGGAAAAGTTTTTTTGTTGATCATTATTGGCTAGAGCTGTCTTTATTTTTACAGTTTTCAATAATAATGTATTTCATAAAAATTAAAAAAATTTATATATATTTTGAGTACAACCTTTTACAAATGTAAACTGAATTAATTTTATAATTTAACAGTTATGTACTTAGTAAATACCAGTAATAAGGTCTTTTTAAGCATTTTTTGATAAGCTCAAATGCGTTATTTTTTGGATTATTTCGAAAAGACCTTTTTGTGCACTGTAAATTTGTTGATGGTACAGTTGTTGACATTTACGGGTATTATGCAGAAAGGAGCCAGTCAACAACAAAATTGGAAAAGCATATTATAGTATTCAACAATGTGAAAACAAAAAAGTGATATTTTCAAAGTAAATTGTGAATTTTAAAATGAATAGATATTACCACAAATTGACAACCGAATCAATCAATGAAATATATTTACCTGTACTGACTAAAATGAACTTTAAATAATAATTATCGAAGAAAAAAATCAATGCTTGTATGTGCAATATTTAGTTTTTAAATTTATTATAAAACCAATATGTATCAAAAGGAAGAACCATAGACATTGCTAACATATAAAATTCATTAAAATTTTTCCTTCATTTATTCTAACAAAAATAAAAACAACTTTTTATTTTGATTTCTTTGTAAATATTTAATTACTTACCGAGTTTTTAGTCTATTGGCTCGAAGACGTACCCTTTTGCAGGAAAGTCTATATGATTATTATATACTGTAAAAGATTTCAAAAAAGAGAAAATGGGATAAAAATACTAAAAACAAAATCTAGAAAAAAACAAATGTTTTATATTTGGAAAAAAATCGAACTTCATTTCTGATTCCATTAACTGATTTTTTGTTGTTTAAAAAATACGAAATACTTGAGAAACATCGGTGCACATCAGTTTATATTTAAAAAAAAACAAAATTGCTTAATTATTTTTTTAAAGTTGTGGTCCCTTAATTTTGAATTGACTAGGTTTTGCCGTAACATAACTTATATTTAAAAATATTTTTTTGTGCACTGGCATCTTAAATTAATAAGAGAACTGACTGGCTTCTTATTGTTTTAATTTTTAACTTATTATCTAAAATTTTATTTAAAAAGTGAGACAGCAATATAAAGTTTTAGTGTATGAATCCATTAAAAAATTATTAATGTACAATTTTTACTATTTTATTTTCACAATACTTCATTAGTGTTCTATTAGATTATACTTGACGGTCTGAAGACCATAGAAGTTCGGGTGACAATTTTGTGCTTTTAAAAAAGAAAAAAATCTTATTTTGTTTATACATACAAAGCTACTTGAATTAGTTTCTAACAGATTACCATGTCATTTATTTTTTTTACTCGAATCTCTGGTATTTTGAAAATAATTATCAAGCAAATGTTACTGTATACTCAATTCATTTTTCAACCATTTATTACTCTGACCCCTATGGTTTTTGCCTTCATTTTAAATATTAACCATTATTACCTTTTGGCTGTCATATATATTATCATTTTTACTCAGATTACTTCATGTCACATTAACCATTTAATATGTAAACCTGTAAGTGGTTTGTCGTAATGAATAGGAATATGACTGATGCATTTATTTTTCTTAATATTATCACAGCAGTAACACTAAGAAATTAATGCTGGAAAGTGAAAACGGCGTAAGCGGCATTCAGGTATAAATTATGTTAATTATATTCAACCTCAGAGCGATAAGGATTTTACTTATTGTACTGCTCCATTGTCAAGTTGATTTACATCATTGTTGTATCACTTTTGCAAGGATTTATCTTAAACCTAAATTGCTATCTACTTAAGCCCTTGTTCTGCAATAGTAATATAATTTATATAAATACATATATATATTCAGTTTTTTGTCTCATAATCCCTTAGTAAAATTAACTTTCAGTAGTATTATTTGTTACAAAATACATACAATGTCAATCTTTATTGCGCTATATTTTTTTTGAAAATCGATTAGAGGTTCTTAAAATACTATTACGCCCTTTTTTCTTTCTACCATTGATGTATGTATGTTTTATTTTTCTGTTAATACAAACCCATTCCATGTTGTTATAAAAATATCAGGGCTGGAATTATGAATGCTGTAAGATATGTATTGTATCTTTAAATTGGTTGTTGATCTGTATAGCCAGAAAGTACTATTAATAAAATAAAATGGGTAGTGTTTTTTTCCAGATAGAAGTAATGTTAAATTTACCTACATATTAGCAGTTATAACTTATACTGTGGATATGGAACCCTGAGTGCTATCGCCATTACTGCCATTTTCATTTCTTCCTCTATTGTACCTTCTGATTTGCTTTCCTAAATCACAATTATGCGCTTCACCCTGAGCTCCTACACTCATCACCTGCATCCCATAAAATATATCCTACTTCTTTATCCAAGAATCTGGAGCGCAGGACTGGTCACCCTTCAGATATTAATTATTAAGACCTTTTGGGTGCAGATGGGGCTCAGAATTATAGATACATTTATAATTCCAGTCTAGGGAATGTTTTTACACTAAATTGCTTGCCATTAGCTTCTACTAAATATTGAATTAAAACAAATATTCTTCTGTAGATTTTATTTTGGCAAAGAATTTCACTGCTTTATTTGTTTTCCTTTTTCTTAACAGTTAGAATTAATGTTTAAAATAGTAATTACGCCACAATTCATCTTAATCACAGGTTGCCAACTTATTCACTATTTAAAAAAAAATTCTTTATAGTAAATATGGTTCAAATAGCAACGAAAAAACTTTTTTAGTTATCCTCTCTATATATTTGGGGCATTAGATCCGAAATAACTTTAAATATCACAATTTCAAAATTATCTTCATTTTATAAAATGTTCCTACTGTAATTTTGTTCCTACAATTTTAATTAATTAACACCAGCATTTATTATACCTATCTAAATAATCAAAATAAATCAATAGAACTGAAATGCAATTTTTAAACATTTTCATCAACTGGCAGTGTAATATTTGACATTGTCAAATTTTCTATAATGGTTTGTATAAAATACAGATAGATATTTAAAAATATTATCAAAATGTTATTTTACCGCGTTATGTGTCTGTTAAGTTACGTATGTTGTACAGCTGAGCAGGTGATAAAGCATTTCTTATTTCCTGCGTTTGTCACGCCATTGCAGTGTCTCTCCGTCACGCGTGTTTTATAATCTTTCGTTTAAATGTGAATATTTTTAATGTTTTACATCAAAATCAAAGAAATAGGCTTTAATGATCAATGATGAATAAACTCTATTGTGAAAAATTTATATAGACAGTATTGCAAAAAATATATAACCATATGCTAACCCACCGGAATAATATTATTGTATTTCGTGAAATTAAATCCATTCAATGAAGTATGCCATTATATGGTGCGAATTCCGCCCTCCTTTGTAATGAAAGCTTGAATTTAATATTACAATAATTAGTCATAGTGATACAAAATTTGAATATGGTTTGTAGGTAGCTTAATTGTCTAATAAAATATTCACGTGCCGATTTTACGGACACGTTGCTAACCGCATAACTTAAAATAAGTTTGTAGCGTTTTTAGATACTACTCTAAAAGCCTACGTTTAATATCTTTTTAGTTTTATTCCATATAAGTCTGTCCGTACGTATTGTTTTTTTTTAAGGTGTAAATATTTAAAAATGTAAAATTATTGCTATCGGTGGGATTGATAATAAAGTAACTTGCAATTTGTATAGTGATGTGTAAATATAATTAAGTATTCTAGTTTTGTCCTTATTATTTTTTGGTACTTTATAAATTATGTTTTTTTCTTATAAAATAAATAATGTAAATATGTATGGTAATTCTGCATCATTGACTCGATGATTTTTTTTTTAAATTTACACTTTCTTCATTTTAAATTTGACAGTCAATTGACTGTGTGTAGTTTAATAATAAATATATAAACAACTTCAGAACTAACGATTTTGCCTTATGTATGTATTATTAATCGAGTAAAAATAAAGGCTTTTTGAATTGTTCTCTCAATTATCTAGTTGATTGAAAGCAAATAAATTATATTTAATAAAAAGTATGTAATAGTTTCAACTACATTATAGTGTTTTAATTAATATCAACTTCTAGTTGCTGTTATTATTTTTGCATTATTTCAATGTGAAAGCAATTCCTAACCATGAAAGCAATAATGGTGAACAATATTATAAAGTAGTTGAGGTGGGAAAACTTAGAAGGGTTCGGCTTTATTCCGCTGAAAAACTTCACCGACTGGTGGTTTAACATATTGTTCACTGTTGCGTAATTTAGATATTTCTTGACAAAATTTCCCAAAACCTATTTAAAACATCTATATTTTTAAGCATACACTGTAAAATTATATATATATATATATATATATATATATATATATATATATATATATATATATATATATATACATATATATATATAAATAATGGAAGATTTTGTCAAATAAAGATGTCTGAAAAGCGCAGTAGGAAATGATATCTAGTCTTAATCCACCTTATTATGCATTTTGGTTACGTATAAAAAAAAGCATACTGAGTAACTCTAAAGAAAACTATAAATGTTATAATTTTATACATACATAAAAATCAATCATCAATTACATAAATTCCATTTGCAATAAAAATTTTGAAGTATAATTCTTTTTATTATAATTAGATAAAAGTTTTCATAACA
Organism: Brachycentrus maculatus; assembly: GCF_059751285.1. Classification (NCBI taxonomy): domain Eukaryota; kingdom Metazoa; phylum Arthropoda; class Insecta; order Trichoptera; family Brachycentridae; genus Brachycentrus; species Brachycentrus maculatus. Next base: position 476,043 of record NW_028281023.1, on the reverse strand, counting down.
TATTCATTCAATTTTTTTGTTACTTTTAAAGAATGGATTAACGGTCATTAAAAAAAATGTAAAGGCCAATCTTATGGTGCTAGATTTGACTTGTTTATTTAAACATCCGAATTTCAAAGGACATCATGAGCTATGCGTATTTAATTATTGAGTTGACCATTGTGTTATTTTGTAACAAGTTAGCCCTGTGCGCATGAAGAGTGACTGTCACGCAAGTCGTGCGTCTAGTTGATGCGCGTATGCAATTACTAGATCCATCCATAAAAGTGTCAACACGGAGATACATATTCTTTAGTCGAGTGCTTGAGATACACGGTGTTCACATAAGCGATACACGCTTGTCGTGTGTACAGGGTTAATGATCTAGGTATGTGAAGTCATGCAACTAAAAATAATTTAGGTATATACATATTAGCTATATAAAAATGTAGTATTTCTAAGAGACTAATGAAATTCAGTTTTTGTAAAATACAATATAAATAAAGACTGTCGTTCAATTAGGTTAGATCTTCAGTTTGTTTTGTCAGCATTGGCAAATACCAATTTGTGTTTCTTTTGTCAACATTTTTATGTTAGTTTGTAGCCAAAGCACCTGAAATTTCTATGTATCAGAATTATTTATATTATTGACAGTTCAAAATTGTATGAGCAAATTTTTGGATAAAATTTAAGCAAATAAATAAATTATGCATTGATTCTTTTTTTTCCTCCCTGAATATGACATATTTTCCCGAGATCCTATCCTCCCAAATTTCAGAGCCTTAATTTTTTGTGGCGGCAGTCTGAAAAATTTCCGACCTCAACATGAAGATAATAAAAATTTGATCATGCGTTTGGGCATGTTTTGAAAGGTACATACTAACCAAAATTTTGATCACTTTGAACGGACAGTTATTTTTTGACAGTCGTTTGAGTGAGTCGCCGTGTTTTTTCAAAAATGGAAAAAAATGAGTTTCTAGCAGTCATTAAATATTTGTTTTTGAAAGGCAACACGTCTCTGCAAATTAAAGATGAGTTAGACGCTGTGTACGGAGACTCTTTTCCATCATTTACCATTGTAACATTTTGGGCAGCAGAATTTAAACGTGGACGTGCCAGTTAAGATGACGATGAATGTTTGGGACAGCCAAAAACTGCAACCACTGAAGATAAAATCATTAGTAGATCTTGCCGATGTAAGGTTTTCGATAGTTTGGTTTTACATTCATCGGCACTCAATGGCACTGCTTAAAACTGATATATCATAGCTTTATTTCTCTTAAAATAAAGGCATGCTGATCACTCCTGTACTCCAGTTAGCCATTCGGGTTATCCAAATGCGCTGACCACTGCACTAAACATGTAACAAGAAACTTAAACAATTTTTATATTATAAGAAATATAATTTAAAACAAGAGAGTGTCACAATATATTTTTATACAAGACAATGTGTGAAGATGGAAACAAAGCACTTAACAGTTCTTTATGGGTTCCTTCAAAAATATGAAATTATAACCCTCATTATTAATAAAATAATAAAGACAAAAAAACAAAATAGTCTGATAAGTTTACTTTGAATAAAGAAAAATAATAGCAAACTCTGTTCATTTAAATAATAATTGAGAGGAATTTATAAAGAATGTAATAATCCAAAAAATATCTGATTTATTCCATTTTTTCGCCTTCTGGAATTTCAATATGGTCATCACGATTTCCCTCCTGTGGAATGCCTGTGAGATTTTCCGTTGTTTCTATTTCTCCTTTCCTTTCATCTCCATCATCTTTCTTTTTTGCATCTCCGCTATCTTTCTTTTTATCTTCTGGATTTACACACAATTCGAAGAGGTTATATTTTTTGTATTGGTAATAGTTTTCCACTACTCCGAGAAGGCAGTTTCCTTTAATTATTTCCACGATGACGGATAATTTCGGCTTTGTAAGATCAGCTTTGTGGCTGGGATTTTTAGATACAATTAGTTCTGCCAACTCTTTGATAATTACATCCCTCGAGACTGAATTATTGTAACGTTTATTGAATACAATAGAAAATGTGGTCGGATCACATAAAAAGTGTTTGTCAAACAGTTTACCGGCTGTGGAAACGATGTCATCGAGTTTTGTGCTGCACGTAGCTTCTATGGGAACAAGTCTGAGCAAAAACCTGGTCTTCTGAATTTTTGTAGAAGCAATATCTTCGACTATAGAATGACCGAGTTTTATGGGATCTTCTATGTCGGCCTTTATAAATATACAATTAGTTACAGATGTATGCACGGATTGAAACCTATTAAACTTCTTCTCAGTCGATTTAAGTTCCGCTATTTGTTTTTCTAATACATCGCAGATATCTGGTTCTTCGATTTCTTGAACTTCATCGCCGGCTGCAGGGGTAATGTCGGATTTAGTCTCTTCGGGGCCATATAATTTGTCAGCATACTCATTCAATAGGTTATAAGCCTCACGGACGCAATTGTTCTCTTGGAAATTACAGGTGCAAAAGAATCCTTTCATGCCTGACTCGAGAGACAAGGATTTCTTTTTCTTTTGAGACTGAGAATAGTAATTATTTCTTCCTTTATTGTAAGCACGTTTCTTGGTGTCCCCCATTTTCTCCACTGTTGACACTGGACACTCGCAGATGAGGTTGAAATTCAAGTTCTTTTGCGAAAAATCTTGTATTTACCGAGCTACAACAAATTACTGAATCTGTCCCACACGTTTTTCCAATTTTGTACGCGGCGCAATCGAGGTAGTTGGCGGTCTTTATATAAATAGTTAGTCTGTGAATAGCTGTGAATAGTTAGTCTGTGGCGCAATCAGTCGTGCGGTTTATTTATTTTATATTTTCTATGGAATTAAATGTCACTTTAGGAGTTAAAGCTCCAATATATACTTTTTATATACGCAAGAATAACCTTTCCGTCAGAAACTATAAGACTAAAATTCGCATATTCTGTATATTTATTGGGTTGTAGGGGCTATATATTTTTTTTTATTCAACCCTTTAGCTATAGAAACTAATAGCAATTTAGGTATATGCAAGAAACGTATCATCATTTCAACGGGTTGATTTGTGAGCGCAAAAGTTTTTTTCTTGGAATTACCTAACATCCAAGTGACTGAAAAAAATATGAAAAATGGGAAAATTCTCTATTTCATAATATTTTATCTAAAGAAAAATTTTTGAACATAAACATTACCCGGAGAATTTTACATTTTTTGTATCAACTTACATGGATCTGGTGGATTTTAAAAGTAGGCGATACATATCTTAATATAATAAATATTGTATGTTTAATATTCAGTAAAAAGATGTTTAAGATAAGCGCCATGGCGTCATTGGGTAGATGCTTAATTGCAAAACTGGCGTCGCGGGTTCAATTCCTGCCAATTGCAAAATAAGTTATAAAATAATTGATTTTCAATTGGTCTGGGTGTTTATGATGTATTTTTCACATTTACCTTCTCTATCCTTACTATCCTACCTTCAGACAAGCCCGTAAAATGTAGAAGCTTTGTGAGTAATACCTTTTAAAAAAATGTGAGGATTAGGATAATCGGTTGTGGCCTATTCACTTGAACTTCTCCGCATCTGCAACTGTGGTAAGAAAACAGCAGAAAACTCAATTGAATAAGATGGGCTGTCATTTACATTACAACATAATGCCTGACCTTTTGTTCCATTTCTGATATTTTCCCATCAAAGAGGTATAGTACTTTACTCAGAACTTCTTTACTTATTTCCTTTAATACAAATGTATTTTTCATAATATATCTGCATTATTAGGTTTGTATAAGGGTATAAGAAAAAATACATAATCATAATAAAACAATGTTTTGTGATTATTACATTCGATAATTTATATATTTTATATAATTATTGATTAAGCATAAACATTCATAATTTTATTTACAACATTTTTTTTTATTTGGTCACGGCTATAATTATATGTAGTTGAAAATAGTGAAATAATATCAATCTCTCAAATAAAAATAAAAAGATGTCATGATTACAGTATTAAGATATAACGGCCTGGTTATTGTGATATTATAATCCTTAAAAAATATTTAGTCTGTCCATTTAAAATAAAAATCCATTGAAATACAAGATGAAAAGTAACAAAAAAATACACATTTTTAATTGTGTATTTATTTTGCAATGGAGACCTCAAGGAATATGAGTCATGTAGTTATGTTTGTATAATATTGACGCATAATATATGCATAGGTATAGTATGAAGAAATAGAAATACCCACACATTATTTTTTATTGCTACATCATATTAACTTCCTGTTTAAAAATTTAGCAAATTAGCATTTTGGTACTATTTCTCACCCATTTGAGATGGTATTCATTACTTTTTCTGGGTTTTTATTTCTTTCTAGCTAAAGTTTTTGATGCCAAATTATAAATAAATTAGGAGCTAGAATTATGCAACATGCAATCAAATTTGTGAACTGATTGGAACTTTTGAAAATGTCATTATTTAAATTCAGTTTTTATGTATGATTGGCTATGTCTAATAGATATAGAATTCGTAATGCCACCCAGCAGTGATGGGATTCAAAATTTTCAAAAACCGGTTCACCCTTATAAAAAAATAGTTAGAACATTAATTCATTTATTTGTTTTTTATTCTGTACATAAACAGAACATTCATATTACAGCTGAGAATGCTCATGTTGCTGAAGCGTATATCTTTCACGATATTCTTTTTACTAAGTGCAATAACTTAATTGAATTTTTCCACAATTTTTTTTCATCTTTCCAATATTTTTCTCTTCGTGAGGTTCAAATATTTTTACAAAATAAGCGTGCTCCGATACATGATCTCAATCGGAATATCGTCTGATAACAAAGGGTTAAGAACCGATTGGGCGAACTCTGAAGTTTTAAGGGGATTCAGTCGGTTCGCACCAGTTCTAGCGAACCGGTGCGAACCGACTGAATCCCACCACTGCACCCAGATACATAAATAAAATATAAAAGCAATGCCGCTGTTGATTTAATAGTAATTGGACAGACTATAGTAACATAAAAATCTTGTTATTTTTCTCCTGCTTTATAATGATTACCTATGTTCTTACTGTATACATATCCACGGTATGATGATTTTCAATTTAACTAAACTGAAACATATTCCGATCTGTTTTCATAGTTGAGTGGTTAGCACATTTGGCTACCGTGCTGGAGTATCGTTTTCCAGGGGGGTAAAAATAAATAAAGGAGATAGTTCACTTTAATACTTATTGACTGGTACTGAAGCGCGAGACTGGTCGTCTTGATTTCATATGTTATAATCAAAGATCAAGTTGAAATTATGTCAATCTAATACTTTGGACCGTTGGGTGAGGATAAGAGTAAGAACAAAAAACTACTATTTTATAACATATATTAATAAAATAAAGTAAATATGAATATATTATACTTATGGGAGTTTAAAATGATTCCTCAATCCGTGGACAAATAGTTCACTAAAAAATATGCATCACATTTATGAGCGAAGGATGTCCATATTGAATAAATATGAATATAATGTTATCTTTTGATATTATAAGGGATATAATTTGCACATGTTGTTTTCTTGACACTTTACAAAAAACATTATATGGAAGTAAAAAATGTGTTTAGTATATAGGCCAAGATTGTGAAACTACATCAAGGCAATAAATATGTATATAAAACCTACATGAATTGAAAATTATAATAATAATTATTATAAAGCAAAATACATGGTAGTGGATTATCATCGCTAGAAGTGACATGGTAGATAATTTATACGCCTTATCAATAATTGACTTTCATGAATAATTTAAATATAAAAATGTTAGTAAATAACCAATTATTGAGATTTTTGTCTACTGCCAATGCACCTCTTTTCTTTCATCGTCAGAACAATCCCTGCACCAGCATACATAAACACAAAATATTCATCATTTGCGTTATAGGAAAAAGAATATTATATTTATTTACATATATATTCTTATTATGATAATGGTAACCAACCTCCGACCATTTCCTAAGATGGTACTATAAGAAGATAGAATAATTTCTAAAATGTAACAAAGTGGTGAGCTTGTTTATCAATAAAGCAAGAGTTAAGTGGTATTTCCAATATTAAGACAGTATCACAAAAGAAATACTGTATTACTGATTTTGAATTTTAAGTATGTAGATACATATTTCCTTTAAATTGAATATTTTATACTGGATTCATATTAAACACGATGCCAGAGAAATATTCAATTTCTGACTCTCCTGTAGGACAAAGCATATTTTAGCCAGGTATGAATCTGACTGGTTTTCTCAGAGTACCTAAATAATGAGGATCCAAATTCTCTGTAAAACTTTGTAGACTAGCACCTTCCCTGGTATGCCGAGTAGCGTTTTTTCATAATCATTGTCACACATTAAATGTAATTGGAAATAATATGAAAAGAATAATGAGAAGGCGTAGTCCGACATGCCAACACTCTGGAAGGTGTAGAAAGCATATGAGGTATCCACGGAATCAGTAGAGCTTTTGCATGTTGACGGTGCTGTTTCAATGGTACACTCAATCCTGAGGGTAGTATTGGTAGGCATACGACAACAGTCGTAAGTTGTTAGTACGAACAGTTATTATGTGAGAATTCCTGATATGTATTTCATAATGATTCCTCTATAATTTTGAGCAAAAACTATTCATGAATTCATGTAGGTATCTGATAAAATATTTAGTAATTTTGTTAGACGGAGAATGGAAGTGTCTAAACAGTACAGTAGGATATTAGAAGCTTTAGAAGAAACAAATATATATTTTTTTACTATACATTAATATGGTGCTATAATATGATATCATAAGAATATTTTCACAGTATAGAGAAGGTACAGTTATGTCAGTAATTGCAAGCTCGTATTGTGGACAAGAAGTCAAAAGTGAATATAGAATGAAATATTTCCTAACGATAATCAGATCACATCTATTACATTTATATTAATTATTATGATTTCTTAAATTAAATAACCTAAAAAACAATTAAATATTTATGTATTATATATTTAACTTGTTATATTTACATATAAAACTTTTCAAGTGAAGTGTTTGAGAAGATATGATAGATAGTCGTTTTCTAAATTTTGCTTTCCCTTTAATTAGCAAATATTTAGTAAACCTACATGATAATAATATATTTATTTAGTACATAATTTATTTTTGTATTCTAGCAAAGTTCTATTTGTTTATTACAATATACTGTTCGATTTTAGATAAGTATTTTTGAAATAACTTGAAAACTCTCAAATATAAGTTGTAACAACGATTTCATGATTCAAGCCGGGTTTTGGCACCATGGCACCGACATGGTCGATTGATACTGATGACCGGATGTACTTGGTTTATTTGATCCCCCGTTTTGAGACAACATGATTTCTATATAACACTGCATTGATATGATGCAATGCCCCATGTACCACCTAGTGTAGAGGAGAGTTAGAAGAATACGATAACAAATCCAAAATTATATGTATTTCAATTTATTTTATCAGTAATAGTATGTAAGAAGTACATGTATGATGCCATGGTAAAGAAACGCTTTTGTTATTGTTTTTATTATTACGAATTTCTATAAAACACCAAGAATTTAATAAACTTAGTATATTGACCATATCTAATAAACCATTGTATATATCGCGAACTCAGTTATAATACAGATGTTACAGTGTTAAATATCTTGAACTGCCGTCACAGCCAAGATTTTTGGAAAATGTCTTGTTTTTAGGGATATCTATACATATTGAAAGTTAAGATTCCGGAATCTGAAAATACAAAATGGATTCCGGTTATTCATGTACAATAATGTTTTGGTTTTTTATAAAATACATGATAAGATAGTGTTTTACATGAAAAATATAGTTCATTATATCATTTAAAAAGATCTTAGACGCTTTAAATTCTGAGCTGGATCATTTTCCCGCTGTCAACACTACATTTATGTTACATTATGTATGAAGTCCAATGTTTGATTTCCTACATTGTTTGAATTTATGATTTTTTTTTCCACAGTGCCTTTAGTTTAAGTATGAAATTATATTACAATTACATATGAAAATACCTCAAAATGATTTTTTTGCAATTATAAATACAATAAATTTGTCAAATTTTAAATATGGTGCAACCGTTTTCATCAATCTGAATAATGAAAATGTGACCTACGTATACTTAAATACAATTGTAATTTATTAAGTAGTTTATATTATTTATATACATCTTATTTTAAGAAATTGAACAAAAAATACTGTAAATATTATTGAAATTTCATAGGTTTATTATTGATGACTTGCGAAGATGAAACAATTTTGTGGGTAGGGAAAATGGAAGTCTTTTAGGCATTTACAAGAGTTATGACCTGTCGTTGGATAGCTTAAGAGATACACAATTTTAATATTCACTATTGATCATCGTGAAGTTAATTATCAGTATTTGCATTCAAAATTCTTTATGAATACACATATTAGAGAATGCTAGAAAATTAAAACTATTTATTTTACATTGTGGAATTAAGCGATTTCTTTTTGGTTGAAAATTCACATTCTATCAGAATGCAAAAATTAAAGTGTACAATGTGTGCAGTTCAAAAAAATATAAATATTGATTTTATAATATGATTTTTAAATAATGATTTGATAACCCTGTTATTAATATGCATTAGTGAAATGTTAACATTATTCTGAAAACAAATATGTAATCATAACATACATTGATCGAGTAGGAAATTGGTCACACAAGATTACAGTTAATGGAAAAGGTCTGACAAAATACATTTCTACAGTATACAAAGCGATTTTATAAAAATTAAGTTATACTATAGGGTCCGCCATCTAAAGTTTTTTTTTTCAACTAGTGCTTATTTCGTGAATGGTAACACTTAGCTCATGTCTGATTTGACAGATAATTAGTTTTATCCTTCCGCTGAGCGAATATGGTTGTGTATACGCTTGAACAACGCTGGGAAATATTGCGACATTACTTTGAAAATCATGGTAATGTTGCAGAATGTGTGCGAAAATTGCGTACGGTTTTTGGAAGAAGAGAAGCACCGTCAGCTCCGTATGTTCGTTATCTTGTGAAAAAAGTGAAAGAAACTGGCATCCTCATCGATAAACCAAAGCGTGAAAAGCCAAAAACAGTGCGTACACCCGAGAATATCGATGTTGTGGCAGAAAGTGTGCGTGAAGCGCCATCAACATCAATTCACCGTCGTTCTCAACAATTGAACATTTCGGAGACATCATTGAGACGAATTTTGCATAAAGACCTTGGTATGACGCCATACAAAGTCCAATTGGTTCAGGAGTTGAAGCCAACTGACCATGCAATGCGTTTTCGCTTCGCTGAGTGGGCCTGCGATCGACTTACAGAAGATGCCGATTTTGCCAAAAAAATCATCTTTTCGGATGAAGCTCATTTTGATCTTGGCGGGTATGTAAACAAGCAAAATTGTCGTATTTGGGGCACAGAAAACCCGCACGCATACATTGAAAAGCCGGTACACCCAAAACGAGTCACTGTTTGGTGCGGATTTTGGTCCAGAGGCATAATTGGGCCATTTTTCTTTGAAAATGAGCAAGGAGTGGCCGTTACAGTCAATGGCGATCGTTATCGGGCCATGTTGAACGGATTTTTGTTCACAAAAATTGAAGAGGAGGATATTGGCAACATTTGGTTTCAACAGGACGGCGCTACGTGCCACACAGCCGAAGCTACACTCGATAGCACTTATAGCATTTTCATATAAGCAAATTGAAGTTGATTCGAGATGTTTACTATTATTTGATTTAAATCTTCAGTCTTGAGATATGTTGTCCGAGAGATGTATATAATATCAAAAGCCCCCTAGGTTCTTAGTTATACCAATTGAACAATGAATAAATACAGGCTCAAATATATGTATGTAAGTACATAAGGTAAGGGTGATCAAAATAAGGTTAAATCAAGAATAGATCATATTTTTAAAAAGTACAGTCCAAATCTTACAAGTATACAAATACTAAATTTAAACCTTAGAGTACTCTATGATTTAACCCCTGGTGCATTATTATCAAAATTTTATAGATATATCCAAGGGATAAAGAAGCTTTTGAGTAGGGAATGTGGAAATTTAAGTCATAGATTTACAAGTTATAAACCCTTAAAAGGTAAAAAACTTCATAATTTCCTTGTCGAAAACTTCTACATGATGTAGACTACATCCCTTTTGGATATCTTCTTGATGGCTTTGATGAAATACACTTATGTGTATTATTATAATTATGTATTATATTGAAAACTATACAAAAGTAAATAGTACAATTGGGATGTTCATATTCAATGGTACAAGTCACTCAAGGTCTTTTTCTTCTTATGATCGGTTGAGACTACTTTTTGTCCAGTGAACCTTTCCACTTTGTATGAAAATAGTGCAGATTACTCATTTATTTCATATCGCGTCAAGCCAAGAAATATGGCCAACAAGCCCTCGGCCATTGTACGGGTTGATTATAATATACCAAAATACTAATGAGTCATCACATCAATGTAGAGGATATTTATTCTGGTTATTCTTTTTTGTTGTTGATAATAACTAAACATCGCTAATAATTTTATAATGAATGGTGCTGTGTTACCACTAACAAGTTTTTACAATATACTACGCCTTTGAACCATTTATAATGGATAGTAAGCACCCTTACCTTAATATTTTATAACAATTTCTTGACTAGAGATTACACAAAATATAAATAAATAATTAATATTGTCACCAAGCGGAACACATAAATATTATAATATGATTTAAATCTAGAAGTGTTACACATTAACACTACTTTTTATTATAATCAAATATAAATAATTTTTATTTATAATAATGATACATCCAAATAATTTATTGAGCAGTTAGCATGTTATAATGGAATTGGTAGCAAAAATTAGTATCTACTTAGAAAATAATAAGTCAAAAGTAATGTCTATAAAGTAAATCCATTAATACTATACACATTAATTTAGGAAACAAATGGTGGGACAAACATATTTATGATTTCCGTGGCGATAAAACTCGATCGATATATAATTTTTCTGTTAGTGTTGGAAGTTATTTTTTTCTTGGTAGACGATGGTGCGATGTCACTGTCTAGATGGTGACATAATTAATGACAAAACCTCCCACACAGAGATAAAATAACGCCGCCACCAGATGACCCTCCATTGAATTCACGAATCTGTTCCAAAGAACAGCTATAGGGTTAAAACCAGTGCCTTCTATATTATATACAAGCCGTGGTCTCATTTTGGTAGTGTTAAATTGATGGTTATTAGTAAACCGGGTTTCAAAGTTGGTCATTTACTCAAATTAAGTAGGTATGGCATATTTTACAATATTTTAATAATTTAATTAAAAATTTCTCTTAAATTACGTTGAATGCGGTAGTAGTGAACTAAATAAAGAGTTGATGAACCTTTCTCGTAGTGCGGTATTATATTTAATATCTTCAAGGCAGTGGTTAAAACTTATACCAATCATAAAATGTAATGAATTATGAAAAAAGCATCGATTAAATGGAGAATGAAGAGTTAGTGATTAAAAATAATTTACAGTGTACTTAGTCGCATGAACCGTAAATGAGAAAATAGTTTTGACCAGGGCCGGATCTAGTGCCTTGTCATTAATTAAAAAGGATGGGAATATGTAAGCTTGTTATTAAATACGCAAATATTAATTTGCCTTAAAAGCAAATTTCGGTTAAAGATCAAAAAAAGAAAAACTCAAAAGTTTGGTAATATAAGCGAGGAGACATTGATAGGATTGTCAAGTGGGTGATGTGTACTCGTTGCGCATTCACAAGCTTACTGAGCGAATCTTAGCTTCTGTTTCTTGACGAACTCCAGGGCCTGTCGATCCATTATTCGAGACTCCAGGATTTGCAGGATAGGATGCTCTGCAATGGAACAAATTTTAATACAAACATTAGTCCATAATTTATATGAAAAAGGTGTATTAAATATCCGCCGATCCGGAATTTAAGCTTTTTGGTAAGTAATCTCTGAAAGCTCCCGCCACATTTCCGGATCTACTGTATTAGCTATTGGAGTTTATTTGAAGCAATAAGTGTAATAACTTGTTTTATTTTAATCTAATGTCAGTATTTAATTAATCGGGTAAAGTATTTTGAAAACAAAAATTATAATAATTACTAATGATTTCAATGTTCTATCGCTGTCAGCGGGTCATTTAAGGTAATATTAAATAAAGCATAAAATCCACCACCATATTATGATAGGGTGATATCGGCAGGGAAGTTAGTAACTAGTAGGCTAGGGGATCCTAGCCCCAATAGGAGACTACCCACACTGACAAGCCTAGTAATCTGTGAATGTATCAACCGTGAAACTACTCACTCCGTTGAGCCGGGGATATAAGGACAATATGAGTGAAATCGATATGACCCAAGTCCATTTATCTTAGGTCCAGTTTTGAAATTGATCTCACTTGCAGCATATATTATTTTCTAGCGGATTTTTTTCCAAACTTGTCCAGAAAATCTTCCATCAAAATATTTGAATCTCCTTACGTCTGTCATACTGCTGCAGAAGAGGCAGGTCAACTTGCTTCAGGCCGTGGAAGTTGTCTACGTTGGAGGAGCTGTCGGCCACTCCGGGTATGTTGGCGAGAGGCAGGAAGGCCTCTCCTGCGAAGTCGTTAGCTGTGATCACGTCGTGGTCCATGACCGTGAAGGCCACCATGGAACCCTCGGACAGGCATTGCTCCAAGGTCACCGAGAACTCGAAGCACTCGTCGAAAATTGGATTCAGAGTTTTCTGGAAAACATTACAGAGATGAATAGGGTGCGGACTCGAGGTAGCAAAAATCATTTTTGCTTTCCAGTGTGGAGTCAAGGTCAATGAAATAAGTTACCACTTATTTTATAATTATGGATCTTTTTACTACATTTAAAGTGAAGTTGAAATGCATTTACATATTTTTGCACCATAAACATAAAAAAAAATTGTGAATCTTTGTCTAATCTACAATAACAGTATTAAAATTTTTTTTTTTTACTTAGTTATCTGCCCTAATGATCCATATTATTATAAAAATGTGTGTGTACTATGTATTTTTATCTCATATATATTTTTTATTCCGGATGACAATTTAACAAATTTAACTGACAAATCTATTTATTAAAACTTTATGTTGTTGTTTTTGTTCTTATTTTTGTTGTACGTAGTTATAGATATATTTACTTTGAAGCCTCATACAACTTACATTAGAAGTTTTGGTCATACGCTTACAATCGTTTTACATCACAGTTGGCCGCTGCTTTTGGTACGAGCTGTTCACATTGTAATCATATGATATATATGCAATAGAAGAGTTGCCTAAAGCAGAGCTAGTATATGCAAATTATTATCGTTGACAAGCTAACGAGGCGGTCATACTGCGTTGGTTGCGGAATTATTAATGAGAAGTATTTAATGGCTTACCTTATGAACGTTGGTCTGCTGTTCAGCACAGTGGGAATATATTCTCCTTGGTAGTAATTCCACAATAACAAAGGGATCACTGAACCCATTAGGATCTAATGGAAGGACGTCTCTAGCTGATAGAACTTCTACGCACAGTGAATCGTGATTAAAGTATGCACTAAAAGAGAACAATTAAACAAACTGAATTAGAAAAATTCCACTTAAAAAAAGACTCCATAAATATAAATATATATTGCTCACTCCTTTCAAGAACGTCATAAATTAAAAATTGTCAATTTTCAGTTGTGCATGATTTCCAAATGCCCAGAAAATGTACTATATCCCAGCAAAAGAGGCATATTTTTTACTTAATATTTACCTGCTACAGGGCAGAAACTGTTGTTTTTGCATTTTGAAAAAAAGGTATAATTTAATTTTTTTTTTTAAATACACTGAATATTTTTCAAATGGAGAAAAAACATTCAGGTTTTACCTAAAAAGATCTGTTGCACAGTAAAAAGTTCAATAAATGGCTTGATATTTATTTTTAAAACATTGTATTTTATTTTTAAACTTTAAAAACGTTCTCCTGAAAAATCAAGTTTTTTGATTTATGACGTTATTGAAAGGAGTGAGCGATATATGATATAGAAAGAAATGTAATAATATCGTTTCTATTGACAATAAGCATAATACAATAAATTTATTTTTAGACAACAAATGGCGACTAAAAGAACAAAAACTGAAAATGAACATAAAGATTATAAAAAAATAATAATTAGAAAACATGAAATATTAAAATCCAAATAACAAGCCAGATAAATTTTTTGTAATAAATAAATTATTAGATTACAATTTTTTGTACATTCTTAAGATGATTTATAAAAATGGCCCCTAAGGGCTATTTTTGCCAACAAAACGTCCAAATTATTCGCATAAAATATTGCACTTACCGAACTGAAAGAATGCCAAATGGAGTTTGAGTTGTGTTGAGTTGGTCTTGCAGCCTGTAGGCATAGAACAGGTCTATCAACAGTTCAGTGGGCGTCTTGTGGTACTGCAATCTCTGCTCCACTCGACAGTATGCTTCCGAGTGCAGTTCCGCTATTGCCAGACCTGAAGTAAATACAACAATCTTGGGTACGCGCAGAAACCAAAAGAATTTGTGTTCGGAGATGTTTAATGTTGGGTTTCATTGATTGATTCAGCAGTCACGTTGTGGTAATATCTATCTATTTGAACTTTTACCACTATTTATTCAAATATATTGTGACACGTATTTCGACGCACTCAATTTACAGTGTTGGATTGTTGTTGTTTGTTTGTAACGCCTTCTTTTTGTGTCCAGTATTGAACAAAGGGAGGCCTTCCACAGTTTTCTGTTAGACGCGACTCTTTTACAGTGCACTTTCTTAATGTCATCGGACCACCTTGTCTGGGGCCTACCCACGCTTCTGCATCCTGTTCTCTAATCAAGCACTTTGTCATGCTATCTATCCTCAGACATACGTGCCACTTGACCTGCCCAGTTCCATTTTCATTCCGCGATTCTGTTACTTTGGTCTTTTTTCTTATTCAAACATGTTGAATGCATCAATAAACGTGTCACACGTGTTGAATGCATAGTGGTATTTACCAAGTACAAGTTGAATTTGGTTATTAAAAATACGAACAAAAAGAAAAATAACATTACCTACAATATTAGGCAACATACAAACTTATAGTGTTGCATAAGGCACGATATTGTATATATGTGTGCGTAAAGGAGCATATAGTGCATCAAAAAGATTTATATGATGCAGGTGATACACTATTGCTATAGGGGTTTACACTATTGCTATAGGGGAATGAAAATGGAGAATGGAAGCAATGGGTAGGATACTCGAGGTTTCAAACCAGTACTCCGGTCATGTGCAAAGTACAAAATTAGATGACCTGGAAGACCTCCTAGTTTAAGAACCTTAGAGATTGAATTGGTGGAAAATGACCACAATCTATTTAGTCTAGTAAGATGTGATGATAACTAAGTTCAAGTAAGAAGAAGATAGAGTAACCTTTGCCCTCAGCGTGGAAGAAGTCGGTGAGAATGTCCAACGCCTCCTGGAGCCGGTCGTGGAAGACAGGCGGGCGGTCCTGGGCTGGAGCGTCCACTTGCGCCGCGAGCCCGCGCACGGCGCCCGCCCACACGCCGCCCAGCACGCGCAGGAAGTTGCGCGGCAGCAGCATGGCGTTCAGCGTGGCCAGGTGCACGTCCAAGTACTCCAGCAGAGGAGTGATGGCCTGGAATTTTATTCAATATTATTTATTAATTGTCTGCCTTCATAATGTAGTGATCATCGCGTTTAGCTACAGTGCTAGAGGTCCCAAGTCAGATTCAAAGGGTATTTATAATAAAGAGAGTTTTCAATTTACTATTTCCAAGGACTGATACCTGGCTTGACTCTGGCCAATGTCTGGACACGACAGATTCTTCAGTTTTTTGGACACGTTGCACGTGGAAATGAGGATAGCCTGGAATGATTGGTTGTGATCGGTAGCCTGGAGGGGAAGAGGGGAAGAGGAAAATCCCCACACGATGGACCGATCAAGTTACAGCAGCAGCAGTCACCTCGGTGGTTGGAGCGCATGCAGCGCAGTCAAGGGATAACTGGAGAAGAGTCATTGCTTCGACAAGGGTCACAACCCTAAGTAATGAGGACTAAGACGGAGAAGAAGAGATACCTGAAGCGTAGGCTGATCACTTTTTTCTCATTCTGTGGGTATTATATCAGGGTGCCAGGGTTGTCAGGGTCAACATCTCGACTATCACCTCAGAGTAATTGTCCTTGTCTTGGGCAGCTCTAAATAGTGCATTGACGGTCCTGATCCCCGTCCTATCTCGTATATTCCGGAGCCAGGAGATCTGCCTTCTGCCCACACCTCGTCAACCCTCTATTTGGCCTTTTATGATTAGGTGCAATAGCACTTTCTTCTCCTTTCTAAGCACATAAGTACAATCACCTTTCCTTTGTGTATTTAACGATCAAGATAGTACTGCTTACACTCGTAAATGATGCTTTGCCCGATGCATGATGGGGGGCGGATAAGAGTTAGAGTAAGAATAGATATTTGTAAATACACTATTTATTTTCAAATCAAGCTGAGATTATGATTATTTTATGCGAAAATAAGGTATTAAGGGTACAACGGCGTTTTGAAATTGTAATACAAAATTACATCAAAATTAGATAAAGGGAAAAATTCTCGTGATACACATTAGTCAAACTAGTGGTAAATAATTCGAACAGTATATTTTTTGTTTATTAAAAGCATTCTTAACTTTATGGTATGGTAATATAACACTCTCCTTATCATCCATCATTCGTTCATTATAATAAATTTACTCTCCTTATGATGATCGTTCATCACAAAGTGACCGATGGATGATAAAGAGAGTGTATTGAGGGCGATTCTTCTTCTTCTGCTTAATGTTTTTAAGAAAGATTAGCGCTGTGAGGGCGAGAAATATTAGATCTCGCAACAGAGATGAAGCATCTTCATATATGAATATGTAAATCTGGGCATTTACTGGGCTTACCGTCCTGTATTGGCTGATGAGCGTTACATACGCTTGACGTGAAGTGGTATTTTTACCTGAACCGTGGGAAGGGAGTCGGGCGACCAGGCCAGGTGGAATATGGCCTTCCGGAGGGGGGCTTCCATCTGCGGGGCCACGCGGGATAGCACTTGGGCCGCGCGCGACTCCAGCGCCTGCAGGGCCGTGTCCAGCACCCGAGCACGCTCGCAGTCTGCCGCTTGATCAGGCCTGATCAACATTCACATTACACATACTACATTAGAGAAGGTCTGTTAGGAAGCCTCGATGCTTCTGTATGAGCAGATCCCATACAGAATCCCAGAGGATTGCGGTGGGGCAGATTTAAAAAGTTACATATGTATACTACAAATGGCAGTTTGGAAGATTTTGACTAATATGTGTGTAAGCAAACAAAATATTCATAACGAACCAACCATTATGCCACTTCCCCGTAGTGGTAGGCAGAGAAAATAGAGCACTATACCACTCTGCCTTTACATTCTTTACCTCTTCCACATTTTCGCATCTCCTTATACATACCCACGACACTTGACCCAGCCCCTTTCAAGTATTTGACATACTTGATCATGTCAAGTTCTCCTCGGTTTTTCTCTGCGCTTTTTCCAAGTACATTTGCCTCAAAAATTTGTTTTTCCATTCTTTCCTCGCTCATTCGTTCCACATGTCCAAACCATCTCAAAACACTTTTCTTAATTTTAGTTTACCATTCAGACATCTATAATACATTGCTTTGCCGTACATTCGTCTGAGGGATCGCATTTCGACTGCATTTAGTCCAATCCGCTTCCATACATTAGGGTTGGAACCAGGAATCCGTTGTGTACTGCTTTGCTCTTTTCAATTATTTTGCTGATTTTTCTATACATATGTAGCACGATATTTTGATCGTTGACACGACTGAAGAAATCTTTTTTATTTCAAAATTTTGTTATCAGAATTAAATTTTTGAACACAAAGGATTATTTTTTTAACTTTTATAACTTAGCTGAAACTACAAATTGAAGAGAAAAAAACAAACAAGAAGAAAAATAATAAATTAATGTCAGTATTGAAATATGTTTGTAAAAAAATGACCTAAAATGGTTTAAAATGATTACTTACTTTATATCTTCGCCGAATTCTGCCAGAGATCTTCTCACATATTCTAAATTGTTGACAGCGACACACATTTCATCTGTTGTTTTATATGGACCTAAAAAATAAAAACATTCCTGAAATAATTCCTGAATGATTCTTTTGGCTTAAGCAAATTAGTAAGTCAATGAAAGCTAAATCGACCATCCAGTAAAAAAACAGGAAATATGCTTTGAAAAAATAAAGTAAAATAATCAAATTGAAGCGTTTATTACGAATTTCGTACAAACAGAAACACACGATAAAATTACTTTCAATAAATCAAGAATATTTTTTTTTGTTTGCAAAAATATTCGCCGTATAAAAAAATTAGCAACGGTTAAAAAATGATGCCTTTTATCGAATTTTCGCTCGCTTTAAATGCCCGTAGAATGTTAAAAATACGTTTTCGACAGTAAATTTGACCGGAGCCAAGTTGAACAATGTCACTTAAAAACCATTATTTGATTATTTGTGGCACCAACTCAGTATTTTAACGAGACATATTTTTTTCAATAACTCATGTATTTTTTTATAAGTATTTTCGGTAGGGTGTTCCTAAAAACTCTAAAGTTTTTGACAGTAAATTTAACCGGAGCCAATTTGAACAATGTCACTTAAAAACCATTATTTGATTATTTGTGGTACCAACTCGCAGTATTTTAAGTTGACATTTTTTTTTCAATAGCTAATGTATTTTTTATAAGTATTTTCGGTAGGGTGTTCCTAAAAACTCTTAAGTTTAATCTCGGAAAACGAATATCGAATTTTCAGCAAACGGTTCTCAATAGGGGTTGAATTTAGGCAACAGATTATTTTCTGTTCATCAAGATTTGATAGTGGGATAAAATTTAAGTAGTAACTTACCAACAAAATCGTAATATCCACTATCGGCGAGTCGCTGGTGCGCCAGATCGGCATAGTGCATGGCAGCTGCACAGAGGGCGTCCAGCAGTTGCAACGCGTGACCTGGGTTGGGCCACAATAGCAACCTCCAGAACTCTCGGGCCTGGTAGAAACTGGACAAAGTGCGACACCAAAATATGTCAAAACTCACGAATATCGATATTTATTCAATCATAAACATCAAAAATATTAAATTTACAACATGTCTCCTCAATGAGTTTTCCCGTATCTAGGGAACATTTTACAATTCATTCAAACCCTTTTCCGCACCCCAATGGTACATAGGGCACTGAATTATAAACACAGTATTATCTTGATCGTTAACACACGAAAGAAAGGTGATCAGCCTTCCGCTGCAGGTACCGGTCCAGGGTAATATTGAATAAATATTAGAGTGAAAAAATCACTTATATTTATTTGACCCCCCCGGGAATCGAACCCGGGACCTCCAGAACGGTAGCCGAGCGTGCTGACCATTACACTACGGAGGCGGACAAAAATTTTACAATACAAAACATTTTACAATACGTGTGTTTATCTATCATGTGTCATGCGATCATGGATGACAGGATGCTACAATATACTTTGTACCGACCCACAATCATTATTCAAATATTAATAAGGTGTTTTAAAAATACTTACCTAACAATTTTATGGATATTAGGAGATAATTATAAAGAGTGGATAATTATGGAACTTTATTACGAAATACTCAGTTGTTTCGATTAAAAGTTTTGATTTTATTTGAGGTGTTTCTGCGACTTTGATCTTCGTAGTCCTTTGAATGATCTATGAATGTCTTGGCTGGGATGATGGATGTGATTAATGAGATTTGAAAGTAACATGTTTTTGGCTTTATTACAAAGTAATTTAAATTACATATTATTTGGCATATTCGAGCTTTCAAGAACTATATAAATACTCGTAAAAAAGGTACATTTTTTATATTTTATCTTTTATTTCGAGACACGTCAAGGTTGATAAAATCCACTTCAAAATAATTTTGCAATTATTATACGACTTTCAAAAAAAGTTGTAGCAATATCAGACATAATGATATTATGTTATTACCACATCAAATAAGACTTTACCTTTGGTACACGACTCTTTAGAATATAATATTATTATACATGACACGAAAGAATTCATCCGCGAGGAACATCAAACACTTAGCGCGGAGGAAAAACCCACGCTACCATTTCTAAGCGGGGATTATTTTTCTAAGGGGCTCGGAGAAAACATTCGAAAGTGTTGTGTTATATTTCCAACAACGAAATAAGTATGAGCAGCGTGTCGACAAAGGGGAGAATTTAGCATAGGTGCTTAATATGGAAATTATGTTTGTAGGTAGAAAGATGAAAGTGTTTGAAACAATATACAAACTGGAAAATTGTAAGATAACTCACCAGGCCGCCGTGTCCACCGATGAGGTGCTGTGCTTCACAATAAACTCTCCCTCGCAGACACGATCTAAAAATAATAAGGCTTACTTAATAATTATACAGTTGAATTAATAAGTATGAAACTGTTTATTTTATGCTGAATATAATTTTACAACTTATATATATCTAAATTACAAAATCAAAGCTCTTTTTAAGGGTTATTAAATTTAAGAGTGTAATGAGAGATTACATTTTTTATGTTTAGTGTTTTAATATTATATAAAATTCATTTTTATAACATCACTCAATGATATCTGTAATAAATATTTACAATTACTTTTATACATTTTCAATGATTGAACATACCCAAACTAAATGAGAGATATCTTGCGATGACGTCTCATCAAATTCACTAGTAGAAATTTGTCTAATTTTAAAATGGAAGAGGTACATATTCTCAAAATGCTCCATGGAGTCCGGGTACAGTCCGGGTCCACCCGTAAAAATTGGAGTCAAATACGCAAATCAAATAGTATAATATTTTTTAAACAAAGTGTTTTTTCATCGATTCTCTAATGATGAAAGAACGTTACATTGGCAAGTGTTAAAGTTAGTTATACTATTCTTCTAGGAAGTCGGTATAGGAAAAAAATACAGCAAGAGACAAAACTATTGTCGTTTCGACATATTTTTTTATTTAAATAAAAACACAAATTGATGTTCAGTACCTACTTGCTGACAAAGGCAAGTTAGAATTTTTTTAATTCAGCACGATTTGAATATGACTTGCAGGTATAAGTTTTTTGTGTTTTTACTAATTGAAATATCCCAGGCATTTCTTAACAGGAGAATTCCAATTGTTAAATGATAATTTAAGTATTTGCGTTAATTCGCCCTAAATATGCACCGGTATAATGACGAGCATAAATATTGAATTAATGGATCGCTTGCGAAACATTTCTATCGAAAATATTTCACTAATGCTGTAAATATTTCTTTGATATTTGCATTTATTAAACAAATTTCTTTTGATGTCACGTATATATTGGTATAATATTTTTAATATTCTCGAATACACATTAAAGGTAGCGTCATGTACATAATTAACATTAAAAGGGTTAATTTCTATTAAAGCTATCACAACTTGAATCCAAGAAAATTGATGTCTGAAAATGAGGCAGACGAAATCAACATAGAGGAAATGTGGAAAAAAATTTAATCGTGGACCCAACAGTTCGAATACCGGATTTTGATCTTCCTCGAAGGACACTGGCACAGCAGAACTGAGTAACAACCGAGTAGGGTTGCTGGAACTTCTCACTTTAGAGGGAGGGGGGGGGGAGGAACAACACTGATTATGAGTGTGGAGCTGAGCAGACCATAAGACTGCTGACTCAAAGGTTTTGGTGGTGATCTTCGAGATATCCATGAGGCGACCCCGGAGGCGGTGGACTGGCTGACGAGATCGGAACCAAGACTTTAATTCCATAAGACGCAACACACATGGGTGAAGAAGATACCGGAGCCACCCGAAAATTAAAAGTATAGTTAAAATGTTTGATGAATAAACATGGCTACTGGATAAGACGACATGTACTGTATTTTCATGGTGAAGTATCTGTAAATCTTTAAAATAATACTTAAAAATCACTTGGATGGCTTGACTCTGGCCAATGTCTGTATACGACGGATTCTTCAGTTCTTTGGACACGTTGCGGTGGCAATGAGGATAGCCTCGAACGACTGGTTGTGATCGGTAGCCTGGAGGGGAAGAGAGGGAGAAGAAGATCCCGCACGATGGACTGATCAGTTAAGGCAGCAACAGGCATCTCGGTGGTTGGATTGCTACTTGCAGCGCAGTTAAGGGATAACCGGAGAAGAGTCATTGCTTCCACAAAGGTCATAACGGAGAAGAAAAATCTTTAAATACAAAGTTAATATAAGTTTGAAAATTATATTGAATGCTGTCCCACCGCATGCCCAGATCTGATACAGAAGCATCTAGGCCTCCTGGCAGATCTGCTCTAGCAAAGCAATTTTTTTTAACTAAGTTGCAAAATTTATTGAAAATGTGAAACAATATAAAAAAATGAAAATGATAGAGAAAATGAAAAGCTTGTGAAGCGAACCACTACGGCGCCAGTGCGTACAATGATTGTACAAGGAGATCTCACCTAGGGCCATGGCCGCCCTGACGCGGTGCAGCGCCTTGGCCCTGGTGACGGCCAGCCAGCGCTCCACGGCGGGCGCGAACCAGGCGTGGCAGTGCGCGAGCGCGAGCGCGCCGGCGCCCGCCACGTGCGCGGCCAGCGCGCGCACCTCCTGCACGGCCAGGTACAGCTCGAAGGGCAGCGTGTGCGCCGGCTCGCGCGCGCCCTCCGCCGCGCTCCACGCGGGCGGCGGCGGCGGCGAGCACCCGTTCAGGCAGCGGCACACGTCGTCCGCCAGCTGCACATGCAATTATATGTATTATACATTCTATCTACGTAGGTACTACAAACATCTAGGTACATATACATCAAGACTTTTATAATACTAACACACGCATTAGCGTGACATGAGCGTGGACTACAGAGGTGTTCATGTACATGCCTAGAATGGGCAGACCAAGTGGATATTCCTGGCCCAGAAAAGATGCTTTTTTTTCAATAAAAAGTTTATTTCATCTCACCAATAGATGTCTCTGCTGAAATTCTGGTGACTCTAGTACAATGTTTCGAAATTGGATCATATATACATATATAGAACTTCCAAGAATTGGAGTAGTCTGGTTGTCAATCATGGGTAAAATTGGTAAATGTTACACGTGTGTTAAAACTTAATCGTTGATAGGCTGTGCCTATGACGGCCGAAAGCCCCGTAAATGCTCAGACTTCCATATTCTTCTTCATCTATGTTTGGATTTCAAAAAATAATATGAAAAATAACTCCTATAATTGGAGGGAGTCCAGATTTGTGAACAAGTATTTGGACACGCTCAAAATGTTGTAAGATGCTTTTACGTAAATTGCGAAAGAAATCTTTTTACTTAATATTAATTAAATATCGACCAACTAAAATATTTGATTTTTTAAAAAAAGTTAAATTAATACATTTAAAATTTCACGATACATCGCTCACTTCTTTTAAGAACGTCATAAATCAGAAGTCGTCAATTTTCTGTTATGCATGTTTTCAGAATGCCCAGAAAATGTACTATATCCCAGCAAAAGAGGCATATTTTTGACTTAATATTTACCCGCTACAGGGCAAAAAGTGTTGTTTTTGCATGAAAGGTATTGTTTAATTATTTTTTTTAAATATACTAAATATTTTTCAAATGGAGAAAAAAACCTTCAGGTTTTACCTAAAAAGTTTAATAAGTGGCTTGATATATTTTTTTAATACATTGTATTATATTTTTTAACTTTAAAAAACGTTCTCCTGAAAAATCAAGTTTTTTGATTTATGACGTTCTTGAAAGGAGTGAGTGACATGTTTGTTTTATTTCATAAAAATACCCTTCAGACTCTCTGTACTGTAATCCGAACGCTCCACTAGTCCGAACAAAGGGTAAATTTTCGGCGTTCGGATTATAGAGGTCTTGCTGTACATACATATTACACATACATTTATAAATTTACATACATTATTAATATTTTTGCGGAGACCCACCCATCATATGTGTCTTTTCTATTTTATTTTGAATTATTACACATTAAAAAACCATTTTAAAGTTTTAAGAATATAAACAACAAATTTGAAGCTTACGTTTGTCTCGTAATGGATATGTCGGGTTTATAATTATTTTATACATTCAATAATAATTCAATTCTAATAATTACTTGAAAACTATTTTCATAATAAATAAAAGTTCCTACTTACCATTTTATCAATTTGTTTGTACACCACACTGAAGTAAGGGATGCTGTTTGTTCTGAAATAAACATATATTCGAGCAAGTGCATTTATTTTTTTCATGACATAAATAATTATTATGTACATATGTTCTGGATTACGGTTTTTAGAGAGTTGTTTAAATATTAAATTAGTCATTCGTGAATTGGACTAAATTTTGTAAGATGTGACAATGAAGATTTCGGTTATTTTAAATAAATTATTTTATTCACTAAAATTATGTTCATTAAAATTGACTTTAAAAAAATACATTATTAGATGCTTAGAGCATAAGAGGACGAAGAAAATTCACACAAATTCATTTTGCAATTGGGGAATTTTAAATTACACAGTCGAGTGTATCTAACTGCGCCGCAGTAGCTTTGTCTTTGAGTGAGAATATCTTTGAACGTTTTAAATGGTATCTATACATATTTATTATACTTTTACATTATTTAACTAACACAGTTTAAACTTTATACGAGAGATTAAATAAAAGAATAAATGAAAAATAATAATATTTAACTTACGTTTCAAACAATGGGTGATAGTAGGATAATCCCTGCTGAAGGTCAACCAATAGAGCCGTGCTGAGGTCTAGCAAGTGGGTAGTCGAACCCCTAGCACCGTCCCGTGCCAGGCGCGCATACCACTCGGCCGTGCCCTTGCGAAGAGAGCCGACAATCTCACCTCTAGAAAACAACCCAAAACACGTACTGTTATTTCATTTCCTTCATATTTATGGTTAACGTATAAAAGATCATTTTAATATATTATGATTTATAATTATTATTTAACAAACTAACTAATTATCATGTCGCTACCTACAGGGGTAGACAGAGAGAATGGAAAGCCACACCAATCTGTCTTTGCAAACAATATTCTCCTCTTCAACAATCATGCATCTCATACATACCCGCCGATTATTCCTATTTTTGACCTGACCACTTTCAAGTATTTAAAATACTCGATCATGCCAAGTTTTCATGATTATATATTGTATTTTAAAAAAGGTATAAGTAAAATGGACTGAAGGAGAATTATGGTCAAAAAGATATTTCAAGTACAAACATATTCAAGATAAGGCTTAACATAAAAATATAGGGAATCAAAAAAACTGCAAAGTATCTCAATGTTTGTGTTATTTTTGAGATAGTTATTAATTAAAAAAAAAAACAAATCACTACTAACTATTACACAAATCTAGAAATCATTATTTTTTTACTCCTCTATGAATTGTTTATTAAGTGGGTTTCAATGTATGCTTATAAAAAAAAAAAAAATCAGTCGTGCGTATAAAATAACGTGAAGCGAATAATTTAGATATATAATATCCATAATTCCATATAATATTATATCAGAGGTAATACTTTTTAAAAGGCATGCAAATTGCGAATTCAAAGGGAATATATAAAATACGAGAAATAAATGGTTACTTAAAAAATAATATTTCAATGGAAAATGATGTTATTATATCGCAAATATGTGACGATTATACGAATAAATTTTCCATCGAAATGTATTCGAGACTAAATATTTTTATGAATATAATATTATATGTCTTATATTTTTTTAAATGAAGCAATTTACATACCGTATCTCCTTATTGAAAGGACAGCATTTCCAGAAGGCTTTCATCTGTGAAAGGAAATTTAAACAGCGCAGTAGACTTTCCAACCTAAAAAAAGAAAGAAAATAATTTATTCCGTGAAAATTGCATGAAAAATTACTAGACTAAGTTCTAATATCTAGAATGATAAGGTTTCAACTAAAAAAAGTTCAATAAGTTACTGTAGAGTTGTGCCTGATGGATGTTTCCTTAATTTTTCGGTTACTCGATTGTGATGGCATTCGTTACATGTTCTTGGCTTATATTTATTTCCAGCTTGTTTTTTGTCAAATTGTTAAATACAGGGTGTAGCAAAATAAATCACCCTCTAAACAAATTGATAAAATGGGCACAAATGTGTATCAACACTGGCGGCAGCCACTTGACAGGTATCATCTTTTCCACTTGTAAGGTTCAAATAAAGATTTTCATCACTCAAAATCTTTTTTTAGTGAAAAATTATTCAAAAACAAAATAAGATGATTTATTTTGTGCCACCTTAAATTTGTTTATAAACCTGCAGCTGATTAGTTCACAAATTTGAAATATGATTGATGTACGACGCCATTTGCAAAAATTATAAAATCTTCCGATAAGGTGATTAATTTTTTGCCACTCTGTATATGAAGAACTAGAAATACGTAAAACTCAACCAAATTTGAATATTGATCGGCGCGATTAGATTTAAATGATCGAATCTAAATACCGAATGATTTACGACTTCTTTTAAAGAAGTCGTTATTTTATCCGTTCTTTTTATTCGATTCTACGTATGTCTAAGTTATTAGCGTAAAATCGTTACATATTATGTTATACTTAGTTATGTGGCACATGTGTTAAAGATGCAGCGTGCTTTCGGCGCTGATATGTAAGAATTGATACCGTATTTAAAAAGAAAACATTGGATTTTGACATCTCAACAAATATGAAGTCTGGATATTAACCGGTCTTACGACCTATCAGAGGCTGATTGAAGTGATCACTTTATCCATGTGTAACATTCTACACATCCTACATATGGTTGCGAACCACACTACTCAAATTTTGGAATTTATAAATATGTACATATGGTATATCATATTAAGATGCAACTGTAAATATTCCTGAATCTGTCTTTTTTTTAAAAAATATTTTATTAATGGAAAAAAAACACCAGAGCTCAGGAAAACGCTCTGGATAATCCTTATTAACTATTATTTTTGGGATGTAATATAGGAATACAAAAAGTAAATCTCTGAAATTCGTTAATGAAACTTCCGGGAATAAAGAATTATTTTTGTAATACTGAGAGATTCGACTTTCTCATCTTCGATTAATCGAAAGCTTTTGGATAAATAAATATCATTAAGACGGTAAATTTAATATCCTTTAGTAGGAACCAGACTTAAAATTAATTATTTTTTTAGTTTATTTACCCAAGCTTACTCGACTTACCAACCTATCAATAAACATTGGAATCTACCTTTTCAAACGGAGGAATCAATCTGGTATAAATATTTGCAAGGTATGATTTAAAAAACCTTTTTTTTAAAGGAAAATAAAATTTCTATTTTGGTGTATGTGAACGTCGCAGATGCCGTGCCAAATGCCTTTGAAGTGTTATTTAACGTAAAGGTTTACACATGTTATTTATTATTTATAGATATTAAAAAATAATGCATTGCGGGAAATGTTAAAAGATATTTTAATATGCAGAAATATAATATATAACTTTATATCCTACATTAAAGGAATGTAAATAAATAACTACAAGAAATTTAATTTGTTTTCTTATTTCGTGGAAATTTTCCGACACAAAAAAAGTGTGTTTACGAAAATAATTCGAAGGCGCGCTCTCGAGATAAGCTTTTTTTTTCTAAATAAGGTATAATTTTTATTATTAAAAATACCGTGACTTTCATAAGTAAAAATACGTATTTGTCAGATTTTTTGGGGTTATTAAGAAACGTATCCGTAAATGTATTTTCAGCGTAATTGCGATGTTTTCTAGTAACAGCTAATTTTAATATGCTAATAAATACAATATTCCTTCTGTGTATGTACGATACATTTCAAGAATAAGGAAGGTTGAGGAATGTATATATACCAAGAGGATGCGACTATTTGCGGTTTTCCATTTGTTACAAAAACAAATCAAAATAAACCTCCCCTGCCGTCAATGAATGGTGGTGGCTAACAAAACTAATTTCACTAGTGGATTATTATTTGACGCTGTATATTCTTTATGTCCTAGATGGTAGCAATTATTTGTATGTATTTATTGACTTTTTATTGTGTTGTTATCCATAATGGTTTATGCTGAAAAAAGTTTTTTTGATATGCCATAGTGTGATCAGCATTAATACAGAAAGTTATTTGCACGGTTGAGTTGTCGTAGTGCCATTATTAAGAAGATGGTTGGTCCTGGTTTTAATACCCCAGTGTAAAGACAGATAAAAGAGTTGTATTTTTAAATAGCATTTATTAAAGCTGCTTTAGATCTGTAGATTTCGCGAAAAGCAGATACATCTATTCACATTAATGTATAAGTAAAATAAATAGTCTCATTAATTGATTTTGCAGTCACTTTATGGTATAATCTATTTATTTTTAATTAAAGTTTAACTTAGTAATCATCACTAAGTAAAAAATAAATAAAATAAAAAAAGTATACATTTTATCACTCACCCTTAAGCAAATACGTTTATTATTTGAAATATAATCTTAAATTTTTTAAAATATTTTTCTAGGTGACTGTGGAATACGAGTATATGGAAGGCGGTAGGTAATCCATGTTATTGCTTTTAAAGATGAATTTTATAGTACTTTGGATATTACCGGAAGGCTTTGAGAATTGATCCGTATTAAAAGCAATTAATTTTATATTATTCTATTTATATGACTTGGCGGATTATCATTATTACTTGTAATGAATATATTTGAAATTCATGATTTATTACGGATCGGATTTCAGGAATGGTTTATTCGTGTTGACATTGAAGGGTATATTCTCAAGGTATTAATGATGGTACCTATGTATATTATAAAGTTGTTAATATAAGGTACACGGTACCTACAAACTTGTAAACGAAAAATAAAATAATTCGTTACAAATCTGCCTATAAATTTATTTACTTTGGTAAGCGCATAAGTTTTTAACATTTTTCTTATCATTCATCTTTCGCTTTATGTAATACTCCTTAGAAACTCTACACGGGTTTCGGAAAAATTATTCCATCATCAGGTCAACTATAGTCTATAAGTTTTATTTATTTATCTAGTATTTTTAAGTGGTATTACACAAATTGAACGATGAATGATAAGGAGAGTGTTATATTACTAAACCACAAAGTTAACAATGATTAAAAATACAAAATGATTCTACATTGACAAAGTGATTCCAGAATATGACGATAGTTACATATAAATTTACAAATTTATTAGTCTTTTTTATTTGAATATCTCACATTATGAAATTAAGAAGATGATTTTTGGGATCTTCTTTTCAATTTTATAATATAACAGTCGATTGATTTTAAATGACTATTTATTTAACATTTTTTGTGTATTCAAATACTTGTTCACAAATCTGGGATTCTCCACTAAGGGGTTATTTTTACATTTTGACATCTTAACTCAAGATAAATAAGAATATGGAAGTCAGACATCTTTCAGTCGTCTTCCAATATGTAAAATAATCAGGTTTAGATCTTGCGCATATTAAGGATCTCTGCTTACTAAAAAACTTTCTCAAACCAACCACAGATGAACTCAAACATGAACGTCATATGATGTACGTATGAGCTTCAAAATGTGAGTAGTGTGGTTGTTAGTCATAAATGAATGGTGAATGTTATGCGTGCATAAAGTGATTACTCAACCAGCCTATGATAGTTCAATAGCCCTATAAATATCCAGACTTCCATATTCTTTTTTATTTATTATTTTTTTTTATGTATTAATTTTAAATCAAACACAGATTTTTTGAGTCTACTAAGTTGTACTTTATTAACAAAAAACACAAAAAAAATATATTGTGACAATTGTTTCGCCTTGTTAGGGCATTATCAAACGAATGTCATTCGTTTGATAATGCCCTAACAAGGCGAAACAATTGTCACAATATAATTTTTTGTGTGTTTTTTGTTAATAAAATACAACTTACTAGACTCAAAAAATCTGTGTTTGATTTAAAATTAATACATAAATTAAAATGGAGTTCTACAAATTAAACGCCAAGTCAATAAATTCCATATTCTTCTTCATTTTCGTAAAGATTTTATTTATTTATTTTACTAAAGGTACTAAGACTTGTATAGGACCGAGTATATCTAATTTCGGATTTACTCCGGCATAACATCGAGTCTGAGAATAAATCCACCGATTAAGCTAAGTTAATCTTCTTCCTTTCATTTGAAGGTTTAAAGCGTGATGCCATTATTCAGGATAATCCCATTTCAGCTTAATACTATAGGAAATAGTATATCCTGAAATTTGGTAGGTACTCTCCTTATTATTTCCTCGATTTGAATGGCAATATGAAACCACCACTAGATTGGAGCCTAAACTTCAAATTGTCTCATATTATAAAACAGAATAAAACATTTTAAAAGCGACGTACAATTTTTGTAAATTTTAGTAAAGGAAGATGAAATCAAGCGTCGTTTTGTGATAATTAGAGCAGCCATGGAAAAACTATTAAAAATATGGCAGGACCAAAATATAATACAACAGTAAATGTAAAATAGACATGTAGATTAAAGCTCTTAAATTGTAAAATAAAAACCTACAATTTTAAAACAAAATCTCATTTCTCTTTTGACCGTAACTTAGTCCATATAGGCGGATTAAGATTTTTGTATTACAACTGCAGATTTTCGAACTAAAGCAGCTCGAAGCTATTGATTTCGAAATAAAGTTAACTTATCGTTAAATTCAGACAAAATCACTATTAAATTATTATTTTCACGAACATTATTTTTTTCAGGTTGGATGCTCTAATTAAAAACTGTCTATTTATCAACCTAGTACACAAACAGAAATATTTAAATAAAGATAATTACGAGTATGAGTTTTGCAACTCTAAGTGTTCTGCCAATTGTTGCTTTTGTAAATTTTAAAAATTATTGATTAATAATACCCAACATTTCTTTGCTAGCAACATTTGTCCTTCAGATTGACATTTATCGTGTTTTATAAATATGTATTTTGTAAGTTTTATAATGAAATTTCTTAATAGAACTGCATTTTATATTACCAAATAAACAGTTAAGTTTTCATCCACTTTTATTATATAGACTAGTGACCGTGTTTCCTCGTTACTGACATAATCAGACCGGTGGGAGATTATACATAATTCTTCGTTATATACACAACAAGTTGAGAACCATGATTATTTATATAATTTATCCGAGAAAATCTACTTTTCCAGAAAAATTATGAAACCCTGTTACTAGTCAAACTAAATAAAATTAAAAAAAAAAACTATGTACTTGTTGTTTTATTATACACCATATATCATTCACTTAGATTCATGAATTTTGAGCACTGAACTGATCAGATAATTTACGATCAAATTAACGCTACATCGATCCGACGCAGTTTTATTTCCACCGTGTGCGGATGGGAGTCAAAATCTAAATTAATAAAGCCATACAACGTCAGATCGACTAATTTGTTCGTCTATTAATGCCTATACGTACTTTCTTGTACAACATTTCTCTAATTAGAACGGTGGCATAACCATAACTAAAAAAAAATAAAAACTTGTTCATATTCAGTACAGAGCTTTATGAATTTAATGAATAGACAATTGTCACGAATCAATAATAATTGCGTATTCCAGACGAACGATGATAATAATTGAGTTTACTAAGGGGATTGGTGTTTTGCGAAAGAGAAGGAACTTCTCGCCGAAAATCAATAACGATTCGGGATTTTCCTTCATTAGGCTTCAATCATTATCAAGTATTTTGTGTTATTAGATGAGGATTATAAATGTAGGTATCTTAAATACTTATCAAATAATCCTTTACCGAAAATAGTTTTGCGTAAAATATTATTTTTATTTAATTGGCTGGCTCAAACTACAAATGTGATATTTGAAAAATTTACGTTATTTAATTTCATGGAGTTATTCTTGTTATCTACGGTAATTAAATACTTTCATCTGCCTTTGCATAAAAATAACGAATACTTCGTCTTAGTGGAGACACCTATAATCCAACTAAAAATACAGAGATAGACATTTTTCTTTCCAATTTCAAAATAACATTTAATTGGAGATCATTTCTTTGTGTGATGTTATTAAATTATATTGCTGTATTTTATTTTTATTTATGGATGTTGAACTTATCTTTTCTAATTACCAAGCTTATGATACACAAAAATTGTACAAATATTTAATAAAAGGAAGCAAATATCTACATTTTGCATTCAGTATGGGCAGGATGCTTAGCTGTGGCGTATGCGTAGGAACGTTGACGCATCTGACTTTGTGATGAAATAATCTAATAACTAATCAAGACAAGATGAACTATCACTTATTTCTCAGCAAAATTTTTGATTTCCTTTTTACTTCTAAAGAGTTCGGCATTTCAAATCCTGTTTTGATTCATAATTTTAGTGCCTGCACTAACTTCATGGATGCTACGATCTCTCACGTCAAGTCATTATATCGCATCACAGTTGTTGTCTTTCTCTGGTAAAAAGTGACCATGATATCAATAAAAAAAATGTAAAAAAAGGACGTCTAGTATATATTTGTCCGCCACGCTTGGCTACCGTACTGGAGGTCCCGGGTTCAATTCCCAGGAGGGAGGGTCAAATAAATATTATCCTTTATGGGTGCCTGAAGCGGAAGGCTAATCACATTTCCTCAACTTATCAACGATCAAGAAAACACTGCGTTTATATTATGCAGTGCCCTTTTACTATCACCACCATCGGGTGAAGATGAAATTTGAAGAATAAGAAGTATATGTAGGTATTCTGTATGTTATTTATAATTTTTTTCATCCGTATATTTCTGTCGATGGTTCAGCCCTGATGATGGATGCTTCAAAGTGCAATCACCATCTAACGGTCATAATAAGCTAAGGAACTTGTAGGCTATGTAGCCACACACGTCGAGTTGCAGCTCTGACGTTGTCGAGATTAACGAAACCAAAGATTCCCGAGTGGACACAGCGCCGAAGCGAGAGAACTCAGAAACGGCGAGAGCTACTTGGATCGTCGAAACAAACAGACTTGTTATTGCAACTTTCACTTCACTTCTTTAACTAAATATATAATATATATATATATATATATATATATATATATATATATATATATATATATATATATATATATATATATATATATATATATATATATACATATATATATATATATATATATATATATATATTGTATATATATATATATATATTTATATATATATATATATATATATATATATGTATATATATATATATATATACATTTATATATATATATATATATATATATATATATATATATATATATATATACATTTATATATATATATATATATATATATATATATATATATACATTTATATATATATATATATATATATATATATATATATATATATATATATATATATATATTGTTAAGTATTTGTAATTATCTGATTCCAGTGTCACCAAAAACCAGCCAAAAGTAACATAGCAACTGGCTATACATTCAAGGGCGGGATAGTTCTTCGATGAACATTACCTGACTAGTGACGGAGGGTGGAGTGCCGGGAAGAGCTCGCGATGCTTCTTGATTTGGAGTAAGGACCTCTCCAGGAATATGGTGAAGGATTCTGCCAGCCACTGTTCCTCCTCCTTCGAGATACTTCTGGCACACCATACTTTCTCCAGCTCCGACAGTAACTTATGCATGTATCTAGAACCAAAACATAACAGATAAACACATCGGAAATAAAAATCGTAGATCATAGTGAAATCAACAAAACAATAATTAGATCTTATTATTACTTTATAAGATTTTTTAAAAAATAATTTTGATCAGTTTTAGAATAAACAACTTTTTCCTCAAGAAGAGTTCATATTAAATTATTTATTCATCGGTTGGAGAAAATCACCAACAAAAAAGTGGTTAAAAACAAAATTCTTGTTTTGTTTCATACACTTTTATATATTTTTAAAAGTATGTAATCTGTATTATTCCCAAATAAATAAATTAACCAAAGTATTAGCGAGTTATTAATGATCATCTTCCACTACCTTAGTGTAAACAACTTAACTCAACTCAATATGGGAAATATATAAAATATGTATATATGTACGTAAATATTTGTTGTAAAATGTACCCTCGGAACAGGAAATCACAGTGATTTCACATTACCGTAATTTGTATTTCTGTATATGATGATAGTAAATAAAAAAATAAAGTAAAACAAAAAATTGATGAATCGCTTCCCTACCGGGGGTCCAGTGGGATGTCCGTGTTCTGGCAGGCCGCGCCGGCCCAGTGCGCCAGCGCCACCTGCAGCGCCGACAGGTCGCCCTGCACGGCGTGCTGGTGCAGGATGGTGGCGGCGGGCCCGCTCGGCGCGCCGCCCGCGCCCCCGGCGCGACTCTCGTGCCCCAGGAACAGCGCGAACAGCTGCTCCTGCTGCCGGACCTGCACACGAACCAACCACAGCGTGTAAACCGAACCAATGCCAGTCGACAGTTTGCTGACGACAGTCAACAGTCCGGCTTCTCCTGAGGAGTGCAATATAGTATTCTCCCAGCAGTGAGCAAATGATGAGAAGTTTCTGATTGGCTAGATTATCCCTCCTGTTCCCAACACAGATTTAAAAAAAAATCAGTTTGAAGATTTTAAAAAATCCAATTAATGATCTATAAACCATTTCACATGTCGATATCTCAATACGGATGAAGAAGAATATGCAAGTCTGAAATTCACACGGTTTCACACTGTGACCTGTCATAGGCTGGAACATTTACCATTCTTTCTATGATTGACAACCACATTAGTCTAATTTTTGGAACTCTTACATATATCATAAATCTCATGTTTGCCAGTTTGCGGGAGCCATCTATGGTTGGTTTTACTAGATTATGACTAGATTATTTTACATCAAACGCCTAAAAACACGACTTCCATATTCTTCTTCATCTATATAATCAAGTCACTTCGTGTGTGAGTTCGCGGTGGTATCTATAGTTGATTTTAGTAAGCTTTTTATTAAGCAGAGATCCTGAGAAAGAAATAAATATGAAAATACCCAAGTTAAAAATACATAAGTTGAGAAACCTAGATTTGTGAAGAAGGATTTGGACACCCCCAAAATATTGTGGATGACGATTTTTTGTTATTGATATATCTTCTCATTACTAAGGTGGTACATTGTTGGTTTTATCCTAAAACAAGGGTGTCCATTCGACCCGATGTATTGGGACGAACCACCTCTTGCTTTGTACTTTGCGTGCAGTTCTGTCTGACTCCACTCGATCGTGACTGCAGCGTTATTGAAATGGTGTGCCAACATTCAAACGATTGATGACTTGTGAACGGACGAGTATTTGCTCCCTTACTAATGGGCGTAAATGAGTGTTAAGTTTTATTTCATCTTTATTTTCACCATAATTAAATTTATATCGTTTTAAAGTGGCATTTACCTCGGTCCAATTGTCTTCTTCAGAATTGCCTCTATCCTCCCTCGTGCTGAGCCACAAGCGCAGCCAGATCCTGCCTTGAACAGAGGACCTCTGGGAGCGAGCCTCGAGCTTGAACCACCCTTCCATGCCGGTAGAAGGTATCTCATGCAGGGGGATGGTCACGCAACCTGGGAAAAGTATTAACTTTAAGCTTAACAGAATTTAAGGCAAGAGTAACAATATCTACTGGGAAAAACAAGTAAACAAGTTTAAACCATAAAAATAAAAAGCTACGTAAATACTCATTGGAGATGGTGAAAGTTACATTTTTCCCAATCTATGTATAGTCTTTTGAATATTTAGTACTCTGCATTAATGTGTTAGTACATTTTGATGATATTAAGTGCATAAACATGAGTAGTTCACTTGCGAACTACGTTATGTTAAAAAATTCAGTTTTTTACAAAATGGCTTCAATCGGTTCAAAATAAAAAAAAAGTCAATGTTTAACATAATCTGCCAACAATCGTTGTTAGAAATAAAATGGAATAGAAAAATCAATACTCTTGCAAAACTCGCTATGCCGATCCACAGTTCACTTTCTAAAATCTCTCAAAAAAGCTCAAATCGGTAGAAGATTAAATATACTACCGGCTGCCGCCATTGGCTAAAAAAGTAATTTTTTTACCATAACGTGGTTTGCAAGTAGACTACTCATATCTCTTGTTTGTGTTAGTACATATGGTTGTTGTCTGAATGGGCATGCACACTCTCTTCAGTATAGTGTTATGTGTGCTCGCCACTTGTCAGTCATCTCTATGAGTCACCCTTCAAGCATCGTGGTGAGATAACATAATGTTTGTTTCACGATTAATTACTCCAAGCATATGAGTGCTTGTACCTTTGGTTTTCATTTAACTAATTTTAAAAGTGTCTTTCTCCCTCTGAAATTCGCTTGAACTGCAAAAGGTTAAAATAACCCTCATAACTGCTCGCAAAAGAAAAATGTAAATTCCATTAAAATATTATAAAACCCTGCTAACTGACCCTGAACGAGCTTTCCGATATGAAAAATGACACAATTTGTCGCGAAATTAAAATAAGCACATTTAAAAAATTAATTACATTCGAAATGAAGATATACTTATACAAATTCTAACGAAAGTTACGTAGGCAGCGGATAACCAGCCATAGGCTTTGAAAATGCTTTTTTTTGCAAAAAAATATCGTGAAATACGATATTATGCAATACAATATTTTGTTAAGAAACGTCCAGAATATAAATTGACTTTTCATCGGTTCTGGGTATGGCCATTTTGTATAAAATATTGTAGTCTTGGAGGGATAATGTTTGTTTCGTATTGTTTTTATTGTGATATTATTGTGAGTTATCGGTTGTATCCGACTTCTCAACCTTTTTCTGGGTCTCAACCTTTACGGTCGCTTGGGACATCTTACGATGTATTGAAATCCCTCCACAGAGTGCCACATAGCCTATTTTTAGTTCTTATGGTGTGCAAACCTGACATAGATTCTTTTTCTAATACAAAACTAATCGTTAAAAAAAATCATCAAACACGACCTTACGTTGATAAACTAAAAATAATATCGATAATAAGTATGTTTATATGAAGAGGCAAAATGATGTATGATAGATTTTCGAATGGTGAAATAAGGAAAGAGTGGAAAGCTGAGATAAACATTTTCGATAATATTAAGAAAGGTGTGTTGAGATGGTTAGAACATGTGAATGAATGAGTGATAAAAGAACGGTAATACACATTTGTGAGGCGAATATAGTCGGAAATAGGATCAGAGAAGACCGGGGAAAACTAGGCATATTCAAGTAGGTCAAATACTTAAAAA
Source organism: Brachycentrus maculatus (assembly GCF_059751285.1). Taxonomy (NCBI): domain Eukaryota; kingdom Metazoa; phylum Arthropoda; class Insecta; order Trichoptera; family Brachycentridae; genus Brachycentrus; species Brachycentrus maculatus. The sequence goes on along the minus strand of NW_028281023.1, from coordinate 438,609 downwards.
CGGTCAGGTTTTCAAAGGCATAGTGGTGTGGCGTTCTATTCTCCCTGCTTACCCCTGCGCGTAAGTGGCATTGGAATTAGTTAGTTAGTTAGTTTTTATGTTAAATTTGCTGTTTCTAATCATTCTGCATAGAATCGAGATGTGGACAATTATGTTGAAAGATGGACATAAAAGACACCCTAGGCTGTCTTTTATGCCTATCTTTTAACATATACGGACATTTGATAGAATGAGATCTTTAAAAGCTTAAATTTATTTTCAATTATAAAATAAAACCTCTAATGTATTATCTGTAAATTATCTGTTGAAAGATATTAACATAATGTGTAAAAAGGGAAACCTTACATATCGAAACAAACAGTTTGAAAAAAAGTAACCATATTTGTATAAATAACGATTGAAACAATTTTTTTTTACCAATTTCAACAATTTTGGTATTAGAAATAAATAAATAAAAATCTTTATGCCAAGTGACTATTCGGCTTAATGTCGATCGGCCAAATGTCTGGTCATGGTTTCATGATGTTTAGAGATGTTATTTAAATATGTTTTCAGCTGATATGGTTCTATATGCACTGTTGGGTGTAGATAAAGAAAAATGAAGAATGAGGTTTAGTACCCGGCTTCGCCCGATTTTTCTCCCTCAAAAATAACATAAACCATTTGCATATGTATTTAAATAGCATAAAACATAAACGTTTGCGATTGCTATAGGTATTTCTTACGCTACGAAAGTTGACTTGAATATAATATTAACACAGACGCATCGGTGTCACTAGAACAAGTAATTTTTTTCTTAAAATAAATGACTTGTTCTAGTAATGCCACCCAGAAATGGCACAAAGGGGGAGAGGAGGGGGAGGGGGCAAAGCAGGGGCAGCTTATTATCAAGCGTGCTTTGGAAACCCCCTTTTTCGCTAAAAATAATACTTTATTTTGCGTCTACGAGATGTTAATATTTAATATTAATATAATAATTAATATTTAATATTTGTATTTTTTTTTCATTAAAAGTGTAAATATTAATACTAACTAAGTAAATATTAAATCATCACTTTTCTACCCTCGAGAAATAGTTAATTTGATATTTGTTTTATTTCGTTTGTCGACTACTTTAAATTAGTACTGTCTTAAAGGTACCTACTGTAGTTTGTGTGTATTGGGTAGTGAGAAAATGGCCAAGAAACACACCCCCCCTATACCTAGTCCCTAGTTAAAATATTGGCAATCCTCCTCTGCTGAAAGCTGTAGGGATATAAGATACTATACACCTGAGCTTTTGTGTTCTATCTTCTTATATCGCACGAGCGATATATTTAAACGTCGAGAAGAATGCATACGTATATGTGTTTTTTTAGCACATAGCGGTCATATAACTTTGCCTCTTTCTCGCGTGCCAAACGTGCGTCCTTGATGACGTGCTAGAAGTAAAAATTGACTTATACTTACCAAGAAAGTCATCTTGGCTCCCTTGTCTCGCGGACTGGCAGACCTGCTTGAAGAACCTTCCCAGACCCCTGACGCCTCGGACCTCATTCAGCTTGGAGACAGCATCCAGAACGGAGCTCTCATCATCGTGGTCCCAGATATCCAAGTGGAGACTGTCACTCTGCACGTCATCGATGTCACTGGGAAAAATGTTGAAATTAAGAAAAAAGTACTTTTTCATTCAATACTTTTACTAGGGTGTGGACACTTCGTAATAAAAACCGTAGATAGTTGTAGTGTAAATTGTAGGTTAACATGTGAACCAAACATATACTCGTACATTAGGTTGTGTCAGGTTTCATGTTTTTTTTTGTCACAGTAGTCTCAAAATTTGCATTTTATCTATGGATACAATAAAAACGACAAATAGTATTTTTATTAAATGGCTTGATTTTTTCATCCCGAAAGTTCTGCAAAGTTTTTGTTGTTGTTTTTATTGTAATGTTAACCGTTCAATTAATAATATTTTATTAATTGATTCGGCAGTCACTTTGTGGTAAAATCTATCCATTTTTAATTAATGTTTTACTTAGTAAATACCACTATTTCTTAAAATCTACTGTGACACGTGTTTCGATGCATTCCGCATCATTTTCAAACACCGTATGTGAAGCTAATTCTAAACTTTAGAGTTGGGTCCTTGGGACGTTGAAGGTTGAAGAGGGGGTAGTAGCTGTTTCTTATTTTTATTTATTAATTAAATTTTTATTTTTATTTTTATTTCTTATCAGAGGGAACATAGACAAAAGGGGGGAGGCTTTAGTCATTGTCATATTGTTAATTATGGGTTTATTGTTATTTATATTCTTATGAATTTCTATTGTTTCAAAATGCTGCAGTTTATGGCTTTTCGTATTGATTATTTTTAGGATTTCTACGTTGTTGTGGTTAAATTTGTGATCATTATCTATTAAATGGTTAGCGAATTCCGAAAAATTATTATTTCTCAAACATAATTCATGTTCCCTGATTCTTGTTTTGAATTTTCGGGAAGTCATACCAATATACGAGCTTCCACAGTCGCAGTTTAATTTATATATGCCACTATTGTCCAATATATTTTCAGGATTATTTTGTGTTTTAAAGATTTTAGTTAAATTATTTTTTGTGTAAAATGCTGGTTTTATATTATTTGGGAATTTTTTGGTAATTTTATGTGATGTTTTATTTATGTAAATGATTCTTTTCCAGTTGGTTTTTACTTTTTCACTATACGTATCGGCTGAGTAGAGAAATGTTTTTGTTAAAATCTTTTTATTTTTACGCGCCAATATCGCGTCTATTATATTTGGGTTATAACCGTTATTGTAAGCAATTTGTTTAATTGTATTTATTTCTCTTTTGAACTTATTGTCATTTAATGGGAATTGTAGTGCTCTATGGATCATGGAGTTAAAGCTAGCTAGTTTATGATTAAGTGGATGGGCTGAACAAGAGGGAATTACAGTATCTGTATGTGTGGGCTTACGATATACATCAAAAGTAATTTTTTTATCTATAATTTCTAAACTGAGGTCTAAGAAATTGATTTGTTTACCTCCGTTATTTTCTAATGTAAATTGTATTTTATCGTTAAATATATTGATAAAATTTAGAAAGGAATCCAATTGTCTTGTTGTTCCTTCCCAAATTACCAATATATCGTCAACGTACCTGAACCAGTTTTTTACAAATTTGAGTAGGGGATGCTTAGACTTAAAGATTTCATTCTCTAAGTTATTTATGAAAATGTCCGCAAGAATAAATACAATTAAACAAATTGCTTACAATAACGGTTATAACCCAAATATAATAGACGCGATATTGGCGCGTAAAAATAAAAAGATTTTAAAAAAAACATTTCTCTACTCAGCCGATACGTATAGTGAAAAAGTAAAAACCAACTGGAAAAGAATCATTTACATAAATAAAACATCACATAAAATTACCAAAAAATTCCCAAATAATATAAAACCAGCATTTTACACAAAAAATAATTTAACTAAAATCTTTAAAACACAAAATAATCCTGAAAATATATTGGACAATAGTGGCATATATAAATTAAACTGCGACTGTGGAAGCTCGTATATTGGTATGACTTCCCGAAAATTCAAAACAAGAATCAGGGAACATGAATTATGTTTGAGAAATAATAATTTTTCGGAATTCGCTAACCATTTAATAGATAATGATCACAAATTTAACCACAACAACGTAGAAATCCTAAAAATAATCAATACGAAAAGCCATAAACTGCAGCATTTTGAAACAATAGAAATTCATAAGAATATAAATAACAATAAACCCATAATTAACAATATGACAATGACTAAAGCCTCCCCCCTTTTGTCTATGTTCCCTCTGATAAGAAATAAAAATAAAAATAAAAATTTAATTAATAAATAAAAATAAGAAACAGCTACTACCCCCTCTTCAACCTTCAACGTCCCAAGGACCCAACTCTAAAGTTTAGAATTAGCTTCACATACGGTGTTTGAAAATGATGCGGAATGCATCGAAACACGTGTCACAGTAGATTTTAAGAAATAGTGGTATTTACTAAGTAAAACATTAATTAAAAATAATATTTTAAACTAAATAGTATATGGAAAAACCAAAACAACTTATTGATACACAAGAAAATCAAATTGTTTGAATGGATCAGGGCATTGATTTTATACGGAGGTTAATTTTTAACTACGTAGTGCACATAATCTCAACGTTACTTCTGTTTAATAATTATTATAATATTTTATTTTGTTTTATATACGGTTACTTAAACTTTATAATTATACGATCTGTAACCGGCTGATAAAGGCAAAGCTGTTACAGACTAAAGTTCAGAAGTAAAGTTAAAGTTATAAACACTACACAGTTAAAACGTTAAATTTTAAATATAATCAATACCAAGAAAAGATCCACGGAAAAATATCTCCATAGAGACACAGTTAAAACCATAATGAAAATGAATACTGATACTGATACAAACAAGATTAACAAAATGCAATTATAAAAACGGATTCTATAATTTCTACAATACCAGTTGAAAGGCAATCCGCTCTGTTAATTAATAAATACTAATTACATTTGTTAATTAATTTCTATTATGATTACCTAGAATGTTTTTGTTCCGTCGCATGTAATTACTTAGTCGGTTTCCCGGAATACTCTCTCCTGATTAGGAAACGCAAATGCCAGAGCTCCAGGACAGGTAATTAGGTACCTTTTGCACTTGTAAACCCGATATTGTTCTGCAAAGCCAGCACTGTTTGTAAGCCCGATCTAGTTTTGTTGGCAAGCTCGTTCGCAAAGCCGATCTCTTTGATTAAACTTAGGCCACTTTCCATTCACGAGTGGCATTTAATTTAGCGCAGATTTCCAACCACAAACAGATACGCTTCTCTATAGTCACATGCATCGCTGCTACATAACTTCTATTTCCACAGTCGACTCAAAGGCTCATTAAATAAATGTTACTAGATGTTTGTAGTTTCATTTACATTAAAAGAAATATCACTTAAATAACTATTTGTTACTATAAAATAATAACAACGAGAAGGTTTTTACTCGTAAACCACAACATGATGTGGCGTACATCGAAACATGTGTCACTTTAGATTTTAATAAGTGGTTATTATTACCACAAAGTGACTATCGAATCCATTCATTGTATAAAAAAAATTAAAACATGTTTATTAAACGTGTTAAAGGTGCGTTCAATGGCTATGCGACCCTAACGGACTAGAGCTAGAAGATGTGTCGGACGCGACAAATTTGACCAGTCATTTTGACGCTCTACCCAGAGGAATGTTAACTTGTGACTTTTTAAATTATTATTTTCTTCAAAAATAATTTTTAAAAAACTGTATCATATACGTAATATCACAGTGAAACGTCTTTAGGTAATATTTTAGAAAAATGGCACTACGTGAATTAAAATTCCAAAATGTCTAATATTGTATTTATGTGTTTTTTACACAATATTATTAGATTGATCATCGATATGTTTTCCCGTCAATCCAAATAATATATAATTTCAGAAAATTATTTTCGCGGTATAAACTTTTACATCTATGAATACAGGTGGATATACCTACCCACCACTCGTCAAACATTTAGCTTTCAAACAAGTTGTACAAGGGTTAGTTCCATTTTACGATGAAATAAAATATTTCGACGGATAAATCATATTCAACTTTCTATTGATACTGAAGTAGGCGGTCAGCACCTAAACATATTTGTTTAAACATATTTGATCTATGCAGTTTTAATGAATATCTATTCAAATATATTACTAAGGGTAAAAAGTGCACAAGTTCTACGTTTTTTAAGAATATTAGAATAACAAGATTTCCAGTCATATTTTTCAGTCACATTTTAATGTGTAGTAAAAATAATAAATGATTCGTTTCGACGTTTTTTCAGCGACATCCCACTTGACAGTGAAATTCGTACATTAAAAATAACATACGAGTTATTAAATTATTTTTTTCAGCAATTAATGTCCCTTTCGAAAAATATGGAAAAATATCATTGTACCTGTACATCGAAAAATATCATTGTACATATGTGTACCATTTAAATAATGCAGTTGTAAAATAATAAAACAACAACCCAATTTTTATTGTATAAAAGTGGAAAATGCTATTTTATTATTGTTAGTTTTTGCTTTATTCATTAACCATTTCAATTCAGTTTCAATAAAAGATTTAAATTATAAAATTCTTAATGTTACATTATTTTTATGGAATACAATTACTTGCAGTTTATTACAAAAAATATTGTATTCCACTAAGATATAAGGTGAAATACCTAAGGTTGAAAAAAACCTTATCAATATCATTGTTTCTATGATTTTATTAATCTGCTTTGTCAGATTCTTAATTTAGCTAAATTATTTATTGTATTTTACTCAAATGTAACTCTCTAAATATTCTCAAATGACGCTATTTTTGGTGCTCACAGTCTCTAACTGTATTGACTGACTTTTTTAGTTTACTGTTATACTGATGTATAAATATCTCCAAGCATTACATCTCCAAGCAGACTTAAGTCCTCGGACGCGATGTCCTCAGATCGTTTGAGAATTTTCTCAATACGCACGGAAAAATATAAAGAAAGTATTCTCGATTTGTATCAAATTGTAGTTATTACACGCTGAAATTAGGAGAAGATGCAAATTAGGGTAAATAGATTTCTCGTATATTTTATCTATTTTTAAGAACAGAGCTGGTGACACTGGAATAATTTCTTCATTAAATTCTCCTACAAAGAAAAGGGCATTTAATTCGGCCGAATCGTTAGTGCGATATCATCAATCGTATTCCTGGGCGCCCGAGGGGCTATTTACGTATACAGAAAGGCAAGTTTCTTTCAGGAAATCAAGGGAAGAAGTCCGTAAATTCGCTTTACTGTGGCATGTTTGATTATCTTCTGAGATAGGTAAGCGATATATTTAGGGAATTTTATTTTATCAGGTATTTGGGAAGCTTTGGGGCCCGGTTTTATTATTAGCCTTAATTTGAAAGTAACCTAGTTTTAAGGTGTTGACTCCCTGGGTTAGATAAATATCGAAAATTAGAATGTCATAATTTCCACTTCTTTCGGTTTAAACATTTTAATTCAACGTGTTTTTTTTACTTCTTTAAATTTAAGGATAATACAACTATCCTTATCAGTTTAAATAAAAGTAAACATACCATATGTATAAATTTGAAATTTCGGCTAAACCGCGTATTATCCTATTAAATATACATACATCCTCATATTGACGTTTGGGCTACCATTACATGGGGCATATTTAGGGTTCTATGGTTCTGAAATTGTGGAATATCAACAATGAAGCATGATTGCGAAAATTACAAAAACCATAATTATTTTTTTATACATTATACAATATTAGTAACACAGCTGTGCTCTTTAAAGATGGCACATGTAATAAAACAACTTCGTTTTTAACCACTTTTTTATTGTTGCAATTTTTCTCCAACCGGTTTCGACAAGAACCTTGTCATCATCAGGGTTTAACATGTACATATTTAACCCTGATGATGATAAGGTTCTTGTCGAAACTGGTTGGAGAAAAAATGTACAAATAAAAACGTGGTTTAACACAAACTTGTTTTATTTTATAAAATTTAAAATATCTCTGATCGTAAATATCTTCGTTTATATCTATGAAACATTTTATTTTCTTATTTTTTTTACTTTGTCGGCTATACAAAATTCTTAATTAAATAATGTAATAAAATAATATTTTTGATATTGGACAGGTACCTACATTTTTATAATATGAATACGTTTTTTGTTTATTTAATCAATACTTAGTGAAAGGTATTCTTTTTTAAATTGCGTTTTTTCATTTAATTCCTTATTGAACCCTAATATCGATAGTAGAGATGAAACCAATAGCGATTTAATCGGAAAACAAATACTGAATATCCGCATGGTTTTAGGTGCGGTTTGGGAGCATTCAATCACATTTAAGATACAGCACCGATGATGAAAATTCTCAATCCAACAAAAAGAGGAAACCAGGAATTAGGTTTTAAAGACGTTAAAGGATATAATTATGGAGGTATTTTTTTGATTAAATGAATTTATATTTTAAATCTATTTTCATTAAAACAAACTAGTTTTATTGTTGCCTTTATCTCTTAAAGTCCTAATAATAGAACAAATTGGACTCAAACACTCGATGTAACCGAATCGATAGTAAGGTATATTTTTAGAATTCCCTTTCCAAATGGAAACACATTTTCAATAAAGTGATAAATTCAGTTTTCTAGAATATCTGTCACATTAAATAAAATGTATTTGTTTTTCTATCTGTTTTAATCTTCGCATGAGATAAAAGAAGATATATGAATGTTACTTTAAATTTGGGAGAAAGATAATCTTTAGAGTGTTATTGTCAGTAAACATCTTTCTAAGCACCCCGAGGTAGTTTAAGTTTTTTTTTGTAATTTTTATGAAGATAGATTCGCTCTTAGCGGATTAGATCTTTATTAATCCGTATTAATGGCTGGAGATAGTTGAGTTGAAATGAGATCCATCGTACCTATTAATTAAAGATGTGCTAAAGGAAGAAGAATCTTTGTTAAATATAATGAAAATAACATATTTAACAAAAAGTCCACATAAATTTAATTTGACCAGCGACCGTTTTTCATCGTAACCGACATCATTAGACTGGTGTGAGGCTAGACATAATTCTATGTTATATACACAACAAGGCAGGGGTTGAAAACCATGATTTTTTTCTGACAAAATAAATTTTAATTGAATGAGTTGAAATATTGTATTACAATTATAATTACGTTTTGGTAAAGGTTTGAATTGTGATTTGATATAATTCTATTTTAGAAATAGATTTTCTATTTAAATTTAAATTAAATATGGGTGTATTATATAAAATTCCAAACCAGACCTCATACAGTAAACACGAATTATTTTGAATTATTATTTAAGAAAAAAATATATAAAAGTTCGTAAAAAGTTTTTCACCTTGAGCTTTGTCATTTAAAAAATATTTAATGTGAAACAAAAATACAAGGATATTATTTAAAATTCTCACTTATTAAGAATTATTAAGGATTATTTAGGGATAATGTAATGTTATATGTAAAAACCATCATAATGACTTTGAAAATGATTTCGGGTGGAAGATTTCTTATTTTTTAGTAATGCGAATAATCAGCTGATTGCAAAGTTTCACATTTCTAAGAAGTCGTAGAAATAATCGATCGATTGTATGATATTCGGTTACAGTTAATTAAACCATAGTTTTATTTCCACTTTTGTTTCTATGCCGGTCCGGTACCAGACCAATATATCATGTTTCATATGGAAAATTCTACTGAATGTTAAATGGACGATCTACTGAATGATAAAAGGCAAAACGCAGTTGCATTTGCGTTAGAAAAAATAAATGGATTACTTCGTTAAATGAAAACTTTTAGCGTACTTTAATTAAATTTTCAATATTATCGGAGGTTTTATAAAATATATGCAATATGAGGGTATTTCATTAACCCACGGATATAACAGATGTTTGGTTACTCTAGGGAAATTTTACTACGTAATACATTTATAATCCTGAATCAAATAATGCACTTTGATGATATGATCTGTGTATATGATTTTAATGTATTAAAAATCCCTATTTTTACAATGGATGTTTTTTTTGCAGACAGCTATCCACGCGTACACGTTACTTTGTCTAATTAACGTTAGCTTGTTTACCTACTGGTATGCAACCCAGAGTGCCCTTCCTACTATTTCTCCTCCTTTTTTGCCATACAGAATTTTCCTATGTCCTTCACACTGATACAGATAATGAATAATGATACAGATACTTCTAGATCCCAGAATTCTTAGCGAAGGACTGATTATCTTTCTTTTATATGAATTATGATCAAATTAATCGTGAAAGTAATCGGACGCAATGCCCTACGCACCATATGTGTGTGGATGCAGTTCAGAAGAGAAAAATATGAGTTGAGCTTAAACAAAACACGTAAATGCAAACACATTTTCTCAAAGGTAATGGCTGAATGATGCAAAGAAAAATACAAGGTTTTAAAAAATATATTTGCGTTATATACTGTTTTTTTCTAATATCAAACAAAGTTTATATAGGACCCTCTGCTCGTAGAGATAAAATAAATCTTTAGGTTTAAAATATTCGATTTATTGTTTATATATTCTATATATGTTTGCTTCACGATTATTTCTAGACTTATTACATTCTTGCGTGTTGCCAGTTAGCGGGTGGTCTAATCCAACTATTTAGTACTCATCTACTGATTCATTACGAATATATAAACTTTATACCGGAATGAAAATTCAAATTCTAAAATATCTCAACAATTTCAACCGACTTAGAACTTTATGTATCAAACTTACGTACCTAGTGAATAGAGTTGTAAATATTTAATAAAAGTAGGGATTGAACAAGAATATATCCAGATATAAGAAATATACAGACATCTAACAAAGGACCAAATAAACCTTCAAAGAAAAATAGGTATTACAAGCTCTAACGCTCGAACTCTACTCTAGCTTAAAAATTTAAAATCTAAACTTTAATCTTCAATCGGCTTAGCGCAGTACTAGGTGTGTTTTTTTTACCTACATTTAGTTCTGGACCAACCGTAGGTTCACATGACACAGGCGCCCAGGCACTTGCTTACAAGAGAGAGGAGAATAATACGTTCGTATAAATTTACAAACGCGTAAACTTCCCACCTTTTTTACTTAGTGACCGGGGACTAGATCCCGTTAGATACGGCAAAACCTAAGTCTTTTATGTATTTTCAATCTTCTTTGAAAAGGTACCTTCATAATTTTATTATATTTCCACCACTTGAAAACTCAAAGAGCTTAGCATTTTAAATTATGAAAAAAATGTTTGTATAAGATCGTGAGCACTTTGGAGCTTGTAGCTTAAATTTATATAACAGGAATATTTGATTATATGGGTGGAATGTTTATATTATATTTATGCGTATAATATAATACCAAACATATTTGGTATGCTATAAAAATTATAAAAAACTGTGTTTGTGCTATAATGATAGACCGTCTCATAATACAATCATTTATTATCAGCGGTGTCAGGTTTCAGGCTTTTATACTAAAAGGTAGCTAACTTGGTACTTTGGGGCCACATTTATTTTTAACTAGAATCTTATATTTAATGGTTCCGTCTTATTAGTAAATTGAAAAAAACATACATTAGTCTATTCCATTGAGCGTTATGGTCAGAAACGTAAATGTGCTCCAGAGAGCTAGAGTAGAAAGACAGTTGCTGACTGATATCAAAGTCCGGAAGGTGTCCTATCTGGAGCGTGTGCGTAAAGGAAGAAAAGGCGAGCTATTGCACCTAATCATAAAATGCTAAATAGAAGGTCGACGAGGTGTGGGCAGAAGGCAGATCTCCTGGCTCTGGAATATACGAGATTGGACGGGGACCAGAACTGTTGGGGCGCTGTTTAGAACTGCCTAAGACAAGGACATTTACTCTCAAGATTTTTCTTTACGTTGCGTATGGCTCCAGCTTCTTTTTCAGCCATATGGGTTGTGTCTTATAGGATAAGAGTCTTGGCTCCAGTTTTGATAGCCTGTTAGACCGCCTCTGGGGTCGCCTCATGGATATCCCGAAGGTCATCACCAAAACCTTTGAGCCGGCTGTCCTGCACCATGTATCTTATCAGGGTTGTTCTTTATGCCCCACCTCTAGACTAAGAAGTTGCAACAACCCTGCTCCGTTCTTACTCTGTTCTGCTGTACCCACGCCCTTCGAGGCAGATTTTGATCTGCCCCGAAGTGCACCCAACATTTCGAGTACGAAATGTTAGGTCCACGATTAATTATCTGTTTCTTACGTGATAGTCGACGTCGGGGGACCTAACAGGACACGCACAGAAAAAGAAGAATAAGAATAAATTGTAACTCACAATCGGAATTTCTCGTTCCACTTGGGGCTGAGCGTGTGCGGCTTGACGGACGTGGCCCGGATGAACTTGGCGGGCAGCTGGCCGGCCGAGCTGTCGCGGTGCTCGCGCCGAGAGCCGCCGTCCGCGCGCCGCTTGAAGCTCAGCCGGAAGCTGTGGTGCTTGCGCAGCTTGTCGGGCCCCGACGGACCCTCGTCCGGGCCCGGGTCCGACAGGCGCGGCGCCGGCTGCGGCGACGGCGGCGGCGGCGCCAGCGGCTGGATGCCCAGCATGCAGTACGGGTCGCTGTAACCTGCAACCGAACACCCAACCCGCCTAATCATTGTCATTATATTTACAACACCCTAGGCTACCTTCATCGAGGTCGATAATTGAGGATAATCGTACGAATTTTTTTCTTTTATTTGTTGTTAACTCGATCTATCCCTTTCTCCCTTTTCTCCCTCCCGTCCCTCTCACAGGTATTTTCACAAATTTACAAATATGGAATTTTGTAATTGGAACTGCACAATAAACACTTATTTTTAGTAACTCATTTGTATAAATGACTTGATTAATGTAACTAGTCTCAGATATCTGGAAGTAGACCGCTGAGGATAGGAGGCATTATAAACAAGTATTGCGGAGGCCAAGGCGGCTCAGAGAGAGAGAGAGAGAGAGAGAGAGAGAGAGAGAGAGTTTCAGATTATAATTCAAGTTCTTTGGAAACCCGCCCTTGGTAATTACACAACAACATATCGAAAAACTGTTATATGTGTAGTACTCCGCGTATTGCTGTTACGTTCAACAGATGACGCTGCGATTTCATTAAAAAAATTGATTGAAAAAAGACGTGGTTTTAATTATCACAGGTAAAATTCAAATGCAACCTTGTGTGAAAGCAATAGGTGAATAACTTTAGGATTTATGGTATTGAAGAAACTAACATTTACATGTTGGTTTCTATATATAACCCTAGACTGATCCTGAAACCCTAGACTGATCCTGAAACCCTAGACTGATCCTGAAACGCAAGACTAATCACCTTGTCTTCCTGTAATTGATGTCATAATAAATTTGTATTGATTTGATGCAGTGCATTATGCATTATTGATTGCGGATAAGGGTAAGAAGAAGTTGCAGCCCAGGTAAAAAATAACAAGTACCTATTTTAAAAAAAAGTTAGTACTATACGTAACTAAAATAAAATATCAACTATGTACCTAAATAGTTTTTTCCATGTAAATTTTATTTGACCAGTAACCGGATTTTATCGTTACCGACGTCATCAGACTAGTGAGAGGCTAGAAAAAACGTTATAAATATATAAGCAGACAGGGGTTGAAAGCCATAATTTTGTATATTTTTTTTATGATAAAGTGAATTTAAATTAAATGAAAATAATTAGATTTACTTTCCTATGTCTTTAAATAGAAACTTTAAGACAAACAGTTTCAATTTGTACTTTACTTGGTGTCTGAATAATAATTTAGCGAGTTCGCAGTTAATGGGCGCCAAATTTGAGTAAATTAATTTCCTGTTTGCTTTGTATCGTATCCAATATCCGCTCCTTTGCCATGCTAAATTGGCTCGTATGTTCTACATAACAACATTATACGGAGTAATTGGGTTGTTTACTGACGGACCAGCATCCTTCGTCTTTCGTAAGGATGTATGCAAAAAGACGATATTGCCAGATTATAAACTAGGCTGTACATGATCAAATGTAAGGGGATGAGGTCCTGGTTGTATTATTATGGGAAGCAAGAACGTCGAATTGCGTTCTTTGCATTTGATACGATAAACACTTTTATGTGAATCGCTCATCTAAAACCAAGTTTGATAAATAAAAAGTTTTATAAACAATAATAGAAAATATTTGTTTGTGTGTTCTATAAATGAGGGAATGAAAAATAAATTACCATGGATTAAAAAAAAATTGGCCATCATTTCAGGAGGTACATAAAGATATATATATATATTTTTAATTATTAATTTTTATATTTCATGTTACATGACTAAATAAATATAAATTTCTAAAATATTATAAAAGCTCTCTTTGAAGCATGCAATAAGTATTTTAAAAAATAAATGCTAAATAATGCCAAGCAAAGTGAACGTTACACAATGTGTATAAAGTGATCACAGAAGCCAAATTTAAAATTGATTCACGGGTTGAACTTATAACGTATAGAACGGAGAAAAGTCATCTTTCAACAAGAATTTAACCCTTTCAAGGTTATTATTCAGATTTGGAAAGAGCATTTCTTATCTGTGCAATATATTGAAAGTTTAAAAAAAAATTATTGAAAATATGAAACATACAAGATTTTAAAAATTATTTTAATGAAAATACTTCACGAAAAAACATAAATTTAATTTAAAAAAAAGAAGTAATCAACATTTTAAATGGTGGAACGATATCTGAGTCACAGTTTTGTGCGTGATAATTCAACGATATTACAAGTATAAAAAAGGAATAATTGAAGGATTATTTAAAGCCTGTGTTTCAAATTTTCATCTAGATACATTTTCTTCAAATAGCCGTAAAGGAATTGAGCGCATGGAAGTACAGGAGAAAAGCAGATATTCATCGAAGGATGATTTATAGATCACTAGATTTATTAACATATCACCTTTATTTACGAAATAAATAATGTGCAGGTAGAAAAAACCAAACTAATAAAACAAATCCACAATTCTTTTAAAAAAATCCTAAAGAAAGCTAAAAAACTAAGCTAATTAAAAATTTCAAGGACCAATTACGGAATATTTTATTAGGCTGACTGAAACACAGCGAATCGTTTTTTAGTTTTTTTTTAAAATTATTTATTTAGCAGTCACCCAGTGAAAGGATGTTTCTGCCAGTGTCAAGTATTATTCTTATTTACAAAAAAATTAAAATATCGAAAGCAATTAAAACAAAATTTCCTAGTTTAAATGCGTTTAGCTTTACCATTTTAGAAATTATGACGGCAATTCTAGAATTCGGTTCAGAAAGAAGGGTGAAAATTGTTATTTCAGTAATGTCTTCATATATTACTACTTCATATGTATCCCTACAAATATTTTCCTTTCTCCATTTATACTTGGAGATAAGGCCTGATTTTATATTTAATATTTAATTAACGGTCGGGTAAACATAACATCAATCCGATACTTACAGGGGCAAAACGCTTAAATAGTGCCCTATACACTATTGAAGCTTTTACCCCTGTAAGTCTGTTAAAAATAAGATGGTTGTGGTGTGCGGTAGTGATGTTTGTGTCATTATCATGAAAAAAAAGACGAGTACTTCTCAAAACTAGTGTACAGTGAGAGGTTATATTTACAATAATGTAATATTTTTTTGTAAATATGAGTATGTTTGCCTGAAATATTTTTTTTTGTGTCGTAAATTTGAATTCAAAGTAAGATAAATTTATGTTCGTCGTTCGCTTTTCTTAAATCTATATAAGGGTCGTATTGAAACAAATTCTCTCAACTGTATTGGCGGGGGATTACTCATGTGTAAATTTAGCCAGATATATGGAAATAAGCAAAAGGGCGAACTCACAAAATTTTATGTAGAGCATACCGCAAGAGCGGTATAGAATATAGAATACTAAACGATTCTATCACGCGTAAAGGAAATGGCTGACGATTGATTTATATTTATACTAATTGACGAGATCCCAAAACTCTTGGTAACGAAACTCTTAAAATTTCAAAGGATAAAAGGATATACTTACTTGAAATAAATTAACAACATTTCACATCGCTCACTCCTTTCAACAACATCATATATCAAAAATTGTCAATTTTTAGTTGTGCATGATTTTGAAATGCCCAGAAAATGTACTATATCCCAGCAAAAGTGGCATATTTTAAACTTAATATTTACCTGCTACAGGGCAGAAAGAGTTGGTTTTGTTCTTGAAGAAAAGTTATTGTTTTATTATATTTTTATATATACTGAATATTTTTCAGATGGAGAAAAAACATTCTGTTTTTACCTAAAAAGATCTGTTGCACAGTAAAAAGTTCCATAAGTGGCTTGTTATTTATTTTTACTACATTTTATTCTATTTTTAAACTTTAAAAACGATCTCCTGAAAAATCAAGTTTTTTGATTTATGACGTTGTTGAAAGGAGTGAGCGACATGTGAAATTGTAAAAATTAGAACGTTGTTTTGTTAAAATAACGTCACGCCAAAAGTGACAAGGTGACTAATAAAAAACCATTTAAAGGGAATTAAAAACCAAATAAGAGAAGTCGTTATTTAATTCGGTTTTTGGTTCGATTATTTAAAGCATATCACACCAGTATGTATTTAAAAATGTGACATCAAAAATTAAGCTAGAAAAAAATATATTATAATATTTAAAAAAAGTAACTATTACAATCCCAACATTTTAAGTGTGTCCAAATACTTGTTCACAGATCTGGATTTATTCCACTTTGGAGTTATTTTTACATTTGGGCATCCCAACATAGATGAAGAAGAATTTGGAAGTCTGAGTATTTAAGGGGCTTATGACCTGTCATAAGCTGGTTAAGTGATTATTTTATACACGTGCAACATTCACCATGTCTATCAATGATTGACAACCATACTATTCAAATTTCGGTATGTTAAGATGTCAAATATCTAGGAGTTCCGAAAATTTGAGTAGTGTGGTCGTCAATCATGGGTGAATGGTGAATGTTCTCCATATATAAAGTGATCACTTAACCAGTCTTTGACAGCCCATAAGCCCTATAAATACCCAGACCTCCATATTCTCGTTCATGTATATTGACATGCCGAAATGTAAAACAATCCCAATTGAGGTAAAAAGAGCCGGAATTACCTTAAATAGCAAACAAGATAACACTGCATCGATCTGATCAAGTGCTCTATGCAATATTGTAGATAAAAAATAACTTGTTGAATAATAAATAAAATTATATAAATCTTTTTTTAAAGATCTAAAAAAATAACCAAATTAGTGTAAAGTTCGAGTTATAACCTTAGTTATAAAAAGGTTAATTAATCCCAAAGGTCTTAATTGCGAACGACTAATTGACGATTGATGACGGTTGCGTGTTTCAACTTCTTAAGACAAGATAATGGAAACAATCAGATAACATATAACAGATAACAATCCCCTCTATCTAAATAACTAACCATCACGCCGCTTCCCCTTAGGGTTAGGCAGAGAGAATAGAACGCCACACCATTCTGTCGTTGCAAACAATATTCTCCTCTTCCACATTCATGCATCTCCCCATACATACTCACCGGTTATTCCAACTGACCACTTTTAAGCATTTGAAATACTTGATGTTGCTTAAATATTATAAAATAAACACATTCTTTTTTTCGACATTTCAATAATTGATCTACCTACTTAAATAAAAATGCAATAGTTTGCCCAAAATTTTTATCTTCTTCAGTTTTGCTATGAAATTTTGACACAAAATAAGCATATTCTCAAAATATTATGATTAAAATAAATGTTTTAAATAAGTGTGAAAACTGAAAAACATGAGTTTTTGAGGCGTTTTCTTGTACGTGAAATAATTCAGGATAAAGATCGAATATATGTTATGGGCAAATATGACGGATTTCTATGTACTAATGTACTACAATAGTTTCAATGAAAATATTCACTGCCGAAATTTGAATAACACGAATGATTTTTTCAATATAGGCATTATATACGACTGTCGAAATTTAACGTAGTGTATTAACAATCATAGGTAGAATGTTATAGTGAGTGTAAAGTGAGTGATCTCTTAAACCAACCAATGATGGTCATAAGCACTATAAATACGCATAGTTTCATATTCCCATTTCAAAAGACTTCTTTATCTATGTTGAATAATAATCTTGACAAAATATACTAAATGAGATATGCTGAAATGGATGAGTTAGAAATGGGTGATAAATAACATAGTAAAGTTGACAGTACAATATTTTAGATCCTCACATTACTTTGAATTAATTGTTTATTCGAAAACTGAGCCAAGTTTATCTCGTGAAGTAAAGTTGTGTTGAATGGGCCCTTAAATTGAAGCTTTTATGAGCATGTAGCTATCAGAATGTAACATTAGTTCATACCTTTAGGAACGTAAAGTCTTGTAAAGCTAAATAATTAATTATTTATGCGTGTATATTAATTTACAGAGATGTAAAGTTGTGAGATATTCGTAAGTCAAAGGGCATTAACTATTAAAACACAGCATGTTTTGAATTATATGTGAATATATATATATATATATATATATATATATATATATATATATATATATATATATATATATATATAAAGATATATATATATATATATATATATATATATATATATATATATATATATATATATATATATATACATATATTTATACGTGATTTTACTAATTACTACCACCGTTTACAACCAAAAAAATGTTTTAACTTTGAAAACAATTAAAAACAGTAATAATTTTGAGTTTTTGATTGCTTCAATGTGCACAATCACGTATTCATATGTATGTATTCGATATAAAAAAGAATATGATAAAAGAAGTGAAGTATAACTAAAAATGAATTCTCTAAAAACTAACTCATGTGTCAAAAAATGCAAAGGAAACGTAGTTGTCTTCGTTAAACAAAACGAATATTTCAATGATGATTTATACGTGTATCTGTGCAATATTTCGTCAATTGATTGCGATGAAAATTTGGACGTACGGTATTGAATTTATAGGATCGGGCGTTTAAAATTTATCACATTTTTTTAAAAATTGTCTGAATTATATAAAATTGGGTATAAAACTTCTGAAAAGTAATCTTATAATATTAACGGTTTTTTCATTTGTTCGCAAATGAATTTAAAGTAAAATAAATACATTTTACTTTTATTTTCAAAAGATACGAAAAACAAAATTTTCAACTTTCTCACCCACAGCCGATTCTGGTCGACATAAACTGAGATATTTTTCTAAGTACTTACCCAATTTGGGGACGATTTTCTGTTCATGGAAATTTTAACCACCTAAATCCATACAATCTGAGTTACCCTTCCTTTCTTTTACCGATAATGCTTATCTCAGCCTCGTTATTTTAAGGTTTTATTTTTCATCTTCAGCAAAACTATAAAGACAAAAAAATTTATTCGGAAAACGTAAAATTTCGATAGTCAAAAGAAGATTTTTTTGTTCACGATTTTGAATGAAGGAGGTTGGGGTGAAAATCATTGCAAACTATCGATGAATAAGTAGAATACACTGAAAGTTGATAATTATGATATGATTTTTCACTTTGCATCCGTTTCAGTTTTCAACCGCAATTAAATGCAACGAGCTAACCACTCTTTCAGGTTTTGAAGCCAGGATTTGTGTTGTCTTCTTTTGCTACGTTTACCCTCGAATTTGTTTCGTTATACAATGAATATTATTTTGCATGTCTCTTCCGTTGTAAAAAAGTAAAATATGAATTTTAATATTTATAATACTTAATTAAACTTTCTAATACTTAATAAAAAAAAATAATAAAAAGCAGAGGAAAAAGAAGCAGAGGAAAACTTGGCATCATGGATGTCAAATACTTGAAAGCGGCCGGGTCAGGAGTCATAATAATCGTCGGGTACGTATGAAGAGATGCATGAATGTAAAGGAGGCGAATAATGTTTGCAAAGACAGAGTGGTGTAGCGTTCGATTCTCTCTGCCTACTCCTGCGGTGAAGCGGTGTGATGGTTAGTTAGTTAGTTAAATAAAATAGTCATAGTACACACATCACTTTTTGCGCTTAAAATACCTTACTTTTTTTTATCAGATTATGGATATCGTAAGAATAATAAAATCCTGAAAATGTTCTACTCTT
The DNA here is from genome assembly GCF_059751285.1 of Brachycentrus maculatus. NCBI lineage: Eukaryota > Metazoa > Arthropoda > Insecta > Trichoptera > Brachycentridae > Brachycentrus > Brachycentrus maculatus. The sequence goes on along the minus strand of NW_028281023.1, from coordinate 418,873 downwards.
GATTATTCGGGGTAGTATTAATCCGATTTAGATTTTGAAATACGAGTAAAGTAAAAAGGCAATTTTAGATTTTTGCACTTATCTGGTTTTATTTCCCATATTATTATTCCCCGAAGGTAATATGAGTAATACAAAAGGTATTTTTAACATTCACAATTTAGATTGAAAACTATTGGTTTTGAAGTAAGATAAAATTAATCATAAGTGTTATTCTGACCAATTTTAATACTGATTTGTGGTAAAACATTTAAAGAATAACTTAATTAATGTCTCAGAAGCCGAAAGCCTCTGCAATATATCATTATATGGGCTTTATATCGATACACCTAATCCTGAATCCTGAATGATGATCCATTTGAATACAAAAGTTAAATAAAGATAAAACTTTGTATCTCTACTTTGTTGATATTATTCGTGAGATAGTTTCAGGAAAAAACAATGGAGAGCGTGTCGTTGCGTCACGTTTATATTTATGAAAAATGAGCATCCGTTACGTGCTCCGAACGTAATTGGAACGGGGTGAACTAAATAACATTACTAGGAGATTTCTCTGCATTTCTTCGCTGCAACAACGCTATATACGAGTACCATAGTGGATTACATTGTAACGTACAGTACCATGAAATCGTGCCAGATTCAAATGTCATAACAATGTTTTGAAGTACACTGACAAATATAACTTTCAACTATAAATTATTATTATCTTATGGTTTTATCTTATCAAAGTATAAATATCTTAAAAGTTAAGTTATATAAAATATGAATCATAATTTGTTGTCAATGTACGTAAACATTATTTCTATTCGGTAAAAAAATGTTAAGTCAATTTGTAAACAAACTAAATTAGGTTGTGGTCCCGTAGATTTAGGTACGAGCACCTCTTATTAGAACCTGATTCATATTTTGAAATGTAAGTCACTAAGGCTTATCTGAAAAGAGTATTGAATAATTTCATAAGAACACAGATATGTCTATTAATTTAAAAAAATATATATTGTTTAGTTGATAAACTCGTAAATACTAAATGTATGCTTAAGAACTTATATTTAGCGAAAACATTCACGTCGATTGTTAAGAATAAAACTTTGGCATATAAATGTACATAGAACCTTATTGCACTTGACTTTTATCCTCAAGGCTTTTTGAGAAAACTCGAAAGCTCCCCGAAGGCTTCTCCAATTCGGTTTCCTATAAGGCAATATAAAGGTTTAGTTCGGAGTACTGCTGTATACTGCAGCACTACAAGGATTTCGTCGAAATAATATACGTATAAGGTACATACAAGTACATACAAGTAATAAATAAATATTTGTTAAAAAATATAAAATGGAAACCCTTTACATAATATTATATGTATAATCACTTTATTTCTTTAAAAAAATGTAAAATGTTTAAATTAAATTTAATATTACAAAGAAATTTTCGAAAAAAATTAAAATACAACAGACCTGATTTTAATGTAAGTTAAAATATTTTATTTTTTAAGTTGGAGATGAGTACCTTGGGAACAGAGGAAAAATGGTATAAAGATCCCACAAATTTGCAAGGCAAGGTCAAATTATATACTTACAAGGGTTGAAATAGAGTTTGCCTTACATTAATCTCCATTTTTCTCAAGTCGTTGTCTTCTTGAGAGGCCGAACAAGGAAACACTCTCAGGTTTTATTCATCAATTAATTTAAACGAAAAAACTAAGTTTTAAATCACTATACGTACATTTTATTCATATTACGTTGCATTAATTTGGGTTTTTCACATTTAATTTATGAAATAAATTTAACTTACTTATTCAGAAATAAATATTTAAGTATCTCCGTTACTCAGATGTATAACGATATGATTTTTTTATCAAATGGTGGAATTCCAATAAATATAGGCTGGCAAACTTGGTCAAGTGTTTGTTTTATCATTTTGTAAAAAAAATTGTTTTGAATCAAATACGATTTACAAAAAAATAATTAATACAAATTCAAATAAAAAAAACAGTACAGTAAAACCTCGTTTTCACGTTCCTCATTTTAACGTTTTTTCGTCTTTACGCATAAAATTTCTACCTTATCTTATTTTTACCTTCATATAAATCAACATAAATTTACCCCAATTTTAAGTCACTCATGATTACGCAACCTCGTTTTAACACCATTTTGAAAATGGGAATTTTCACATAACTAATATTTTTTGTGGAAATCTTTTATTCATTCACGTTATGATACTTTTTTTTTTGACATTTTACGCACACGATAAGGGGTCAGCAAAATCGACTGATTCAGAAGCAAAAAGACAAATAAGTTTGGGTTCTTTCGAAGTAATTTGGGCGTTGATAGGTATTAATTTCGTAAGGGTTCTCATTACCCATTGGCTCCGGTTTCTCTCTGTTTCCTTAATTTATCAATGGTCCTACTCGGAAAGTTTACAGTATCTCTCGAACATTTATATACTCATCGATTGAAGTGAACGCCGTTCGAGTGGATATTGCGGTAGTGAGATCCTCACGAACTTTGAACGTTCTTATTTGTGTTCAACATACTCGTACTTCTCTACACACCGTCATCATATAAAGTGGTTTGGTGGAGGAGTTCTGTTATAATGATTACGAATGGCTACCTACTTATCAATATTAAAAAGCTTCCAAATTGATATAAATATGTAGCACAAATATTTGTATTTCGATTGGTGTGAAAGACCAAACGAAAATTTGAATTGAATCTATTACATACAGCAATTAATATATACAATTTATCAACATTTCAGTAATGTGGTTTTTAATCACGGGCAAAATGGAGAACGTTACACAGTAAATAAAGTAAATTATTTGACAATTTTGTCCTGAAATTACCCTGATTTCCATATGCTACCGTGCTGGAGGTCTCGGGTTCCATTCCCAGGAGAGGGTGAAAATAAATTAGTGATTTTACACTCTATTATACATTTAATATTACTCTGGACTGGTCCCTAAGCGCATGCTTTCATGTAAGTAACGATCACTGCATCAATACTATGCAGTGCCCTATGCACCATTGGGACCAGATAAGGGTTAGAAGAATAAGAAACCTAGTATTCGTGATTCAAAAAATTGGACACACTCAAAATATCGAGATCTTTATTATTTAACACATGCATTACTTCAAAATCACATCTGAACGTATTTAGTGTCCTTAAATTAAGCTAGGCTTTTAAAAAAGTTACGTGAAATATGTTGGTCGAGCGGCCAAAGCATTGAATCATTTTTATAAATACAAAAAGTAGATCCACGTAAAATATTAATTCTCTGTCTGGGACTAAATGAATTTTGTTATTGTATTGCGAATTCTCTCGGGTACACAAATAATTTAATATTTTGTTTGACAGGATTAGCTTTTTAATGAAGTATAATTATGAAATTGCTCGAAATTACGTCCGTAAAAGGTGAATTAGTAGTAAATAACGGAGTGCTAGTATTAACGCTGATGTATGGAAGCAAAACACGAAATCAGCAAAAGTATGAAAGTAGAGTGAATGCCATAGCCTAGACAAATGTGTGCAAAAATAGATGAATACAAGAGTTCAAAATGAAGATATTAGAAAATAGTGTAAGGCTACGTTAGTGATACTTGAAAATATTAAGAAAGGATTTGAAAGGTAATTTGGACATATGGAGAGAACTAATGGTAAGAAAACGAATAAAAGAGTGTATTTTCAAATGTGAATGTATAAAAATAAAGAAAACAGACGACAGACTTGTGGCAAAACACGACGAAATCAATCAGAATCTAGAAATCTATTCCTAGAACTTGGAGTATTTGTCAAAACAGTTGTTTGAGGCGTTTCATCCTTTCTGCCTACCCCTTAAAACGTGGTATGTTGATAGCTACTAAATTACGCACAGGCCCATGAGGGATATTTTGTTGATTTTTCAAATACTCGTGTTCTTATAAAATAGTGCTTGTCCCAGGAAATGATGACATGTGAAATTGAAACAATTTTTAAAATATAAATAACGATTTCTTTATTTAAATTATTGAACTAATAGTACGTTTATTGTCCGCATGTAAATATTCGGTATTAATTACAAAATAGTTATTAAACTTTGACAACCCACTTCCGTAATTCCCTTCCTCCCCTGCCAATGTAAAGTTATTACTTTATACAGATGTGAACAAATTTATCATATGGTACTATGTAAGTATCTATGTAATTCCGTGCAAATATACTCGGTAGGTACGTACATCAAACAGAGTTGAAAGCGGCGTAATAACGCTCGTGTCACGTTTCAAATATGTACCTATGAGAGTACATTAAAAGTACATAATATAAAATATGTCTCATGGAGCAAATCCTCATTTCACGATAAATTACATTTGTCATAAAACGATTGTGTGGAGTGATCTCCACAGTGCGTCAGAAGTGCGACCTATACCATACGCTGCAAGTACAGAGGGATACGTTGACCTATTTCCGTGTCCCGTCCCGGCCGCGGGAGGGGCACTCATGACCTACATCAACAGGTAATATTTCCGCTTCCGTTTCCGCTTCCCCACAACCCGACTACTGATTCCATCCTGGGACGATAATGACACATTTCTGTGTAAATATCCGTCAAAAATCTCATCGGCCTTCACCCGGCAGAACAGCGTACGTGAAAATTTAACGTTGTAACGTTAATACTGTAAGTTACACGTATATACTTGTAATAGAGGATGTTTAGTGTTTGGTGACTGATTTTGCATTAGTTGTAATACATTTTAGAAGTGATTTACAAATACAAATATTAATATGTAATGTATTTGCGAACTGAATTCTAACTATTTAGTGAAATTACTTAAGCACTCTTTACTCCTTACCAAATTAACGAATAACTTAATTACTAAATTAATTAATTACTATCTACCTACAGTTTTTTCTAAATACATATATTGTTTTTTTTTCATGTAAAACCGTTATTTTTAACATAACGTAAGATATATTTTATATGCGGAAGGGTTTCCATTGATTCGGAGAAAAAAATATGAATCTGTGAAAAAATAATCCGTAACTGCGGTGTTCATTTCTTAATCTGATTATTTGAAAACTTATAGTTACGATCACAAATATATTATTTCAAATGCATAATAACGGTAAAAAATAATAATTAACCAGTAATCTCAAATTTCAACATGCTGAAATTATTTCCTATCGCCAGTGAACGGCGAAAAAATCATCCATTTTTTAATTTTTCGGTCAATAGGGCTGGGAGTGATATTTTTGTGTAATCAAGCTATGTAAATTGCCTTGAATAGGCGTATTGAATGCAATGCAAATTGTATGCTGGCAGGCGCATAGTAAATAATATGAATAAAATTATTATTAAGGGAAAATTTTAAAACATTAGTTGATGGAATTTTAATTAGTTTAAATTAGTTTTAAATTACTTGAATAAGGTTGGTTTAATTAGATGGTGGTAGAAGTTGTGTTCACTTTATCATTTCCAGAGACTTTTGGGAAGAGAAAATGATAACGAAATTTGAAATTTTAAATAAAATTAATTTATTTTCACAGAAAACAAATTATTATTCATCCATTCAGATGTCAAACTGTTATCAATATAAATCAGTTGCAGATGAAACATTTATCATTTATTAAGAATTAAAATCAAATAATTTAAAGCCAATTTTCACCAAAACAAGCTCTGTCAAAAACTTATTCCTTATATTTGAAATGTATAATAACAATGACGTTCGAAAAGGCAATGAGCCTCAAAGGACCTCGATCGATCAAGAATTTCAAGCAGAAATTTTTAACGTCAGTAAAGTGATTTGTCAAAGCATTATAAATATTCCCGTTCTAGGAAGTTTCTTACAGTAAAAGTCAAAATATTAGTGCGAAGAAAATTTACATTTTCTCGATTTGTGTCAACATTTGTTTGATTTGTTTAAGATTGAAACAAAATAAATCAAATTGCAGGCATTGTAGAAACCATGCTATTGGATTTAATGATACAAGCACAAATTCCAGACTTGGCACGATCAGATCAATCAGAACCTAAAATCTGGCGGTGCCAAAAGTCTGCGTAATCGGAGGGCATGTATGACTAGATGTATGGATGTGAAGGAGGCGAGGAGTGTATATCAGGACAGAAAAGTGTGGCGTTCCATCCTCTCTGCCTACCCCTGCGGGGAAACGGCGTAATGGTAGTAGTAGTAGTAGTAGCACAAATTGTCAAATATTTATTTTATTTATTTATTTGGGAATTGTACAGCTTTACATTTAGTAAAAGTAACAAATAACAGGCTATTGCGCCACAAGTAATATTTTTTTTCATTAATTGATTCGGCCTGCCTCCGTAGTGTAATGGTCAGCACGCTCGGCTACCGTTCTGGAGGTCCCGGGTTCGATTCCCAAGGGGGGTAAAATAAATATAAGTGATTTTTTCACTGTCATATTTATTCAATATTACCCTGGACTGGTACCTGAAGCGGAGGACTGATCACCTTTCCTTCATGTGTAAATGATCAAGATAACACTGCGTTTTTATGATGCAGTGCCCTATGCACCATCGGGGTGCGGATAAGGGTTTTATTATTATTTATTATTAATTGATTCGGCAGTCACTTTGTGGTAAAACCCATCCATTTCTAATTATTTTTTTTACTTAGTATATACCACTATTTCTTAAAATCTACCGTGACACGTGTTTCAACACATTCCGCATCATTTTCAAACACCGTATACCGTATATCATACAAATTCATCTCTGTATAACCTCTGCCTCGTCACTTCAAAAAACGTATTTTAAGGCGTTTTTTTTGTAAAGCTAGAAACTCCCATTTGCGACTACTGTAAACAGAAAACACAATGTTCTTATTCATTTGTGGGCAAAGGCCTATGCAGGTAATAGTCACTGTAGACATTATTTGTTTATGTGCGTAAATGTATTAACGCATTATAACAAAACAATAAACGCAAATGATAATGTAGATAAAGCCTGATAAAAGCATTTTTGATAATAATGGAAAATGTAGTTTGGAGATGTAGAACGAATGAGTAAAAGAATAATAAAAAAATATATGTAAAGAAAACTTAGTTAAAAAAAATAGAAGCAGAGAAAGACCGAGAAAGATTTGGCTTGATAATATAAAGTTTAGAGATGTGAAACGAATGAGTGTGAAAATATTATAAAACAAATCTGAGAGGAAAACGTCGTTTAAATAGAAGCAGAGAAAGACCGAGAAAAAAATGGCATCAAAGGTTTCAATTTCCTTAAAGTTGTAACAATTAGTTATATGAAGAGAAGTATGAATGCGGAGGAAGCGAAGGATGTTTGCCAAGACAGAATGGTGTGACATTCTGTCCTCTACGGTTATCTGTGCAGAGATGTGGCTGATGCATGCTTGTCTTGCTATCAAAATACGCATTGAAATACTATTGACATTATCATAGTTTTTATACAACGTTATTTCAAAAACGTACTCGTTTAACGAATCGATGTTAATTAGAGGCCCTAGTGGGCATAGAGTTCGGTGTTCACTCATTTTATAAAATAAATAAAATATTTTAAAAACACTTTATTACTATTTACTTTATTATTAATTACTGCTTCTACAAAATAAACAGTTTTAAATTTTTTATTAATTTCAGATTAGAATCCTGATAAGATAAGTAAAGTGGTTATTCGATTCTAAATTCAGAATGATAAATATATCGCTGCGTAAATTAAAAGAGCAAAGAAAAATAAACCTAAAGGACTCCGAGATAAACATTGCTAATCGTTTGTACGGAATTTACGGGCTTTTAAATCGTGACAAGTGGATTCAGATTAAAGGTATACTCGAGAATTCAAATAATGTTTTGTAGTAGACTTTTTACGATCAACTACATTCATTTGTGGGGGCTAAATGTCACCTTTCAACAGAATAATAGAATCCAACATGTTTTACGACATTTATGATATTTTATACAAAGGTCGATGACTAAAATGGTAAATTTATAATTTATAATTTATAATTATATATATATATATATATATATATATATATATATATATATATATATATATATATATATATATATATATATTTATATATATCGCGCACTCCTTTCATCAACGTCATATATCAAAAATCGTCAATTTTCAGTTGTGCCATCCCAGCAAAAGCGGCATATTTTTAACTTAATATTTACCCGCTAAGGGCAGAAAGTGTTGTTTTTGCATTTTGAAGAAAGGGTATTGTTTAATTATTTTTTAATTATTCTAAATATTTTTGAAATGGGGAAAAAACCTTCAGGTTTTACCTTAAATATCTGTTGCACAGTAAAAAGTTCAATAAGTGGCTTCATATTTATTTTTAATAAATTGTATTATATTTTTAAACTTTAAAAACGTTCTCTGAAAAAACAAGTTTTTTGATTTATGACGTTCTTGTGTGTATATATATATATATATATATTTATGTGTATATATATATATATATATATATATATTGTATATATATATATATATATATATATATATATATATATATATATATATATATATATATATATATATATACATATACAAGTTTACATACTTTAGTAGTTAGTTAAAGAAATTTGAAGTTTTAATACAATTAATGTGAATATATGTTTTGAATTCATTTTCCATCCTTTCTGGAAAATTCGTAATATTGATTTATAGATTTATATTATCCACTGACACTTCGTGATGGAATTGCATTTTTAATTTATTATTAGATTAAAACCAATATTTTTAGCTTTTCCACTTTTTTACGACGTCTGATGATGTCGGTAACGACGAAACACGACACATGAAACATGATCGACACGAAACGACGACCCAGTCTGTTGATGTCGGTAACGACGAAACCCGGTCGCTGGTCAAATAAAAAAAGTGGAAAAGCTAAAAATATTGGTTTTAATCTAATAATATTGAATTATGTCCAAGAATTGTAACGTCTCAGGTTGCGCGCTCGGTTAATGAATAACTACGATTCGAAGCCTACACCAAAAGTCTCTTAGAGTATATTTACTTTAGATCCGTTTTGATATGTATCCATTGTTGTAAATTCTCCCCTTTATTATGGTTTTCGAGTATAACAGCAATGAATAATTAAACTTACGAACATCAAATAACGAATTTCATTTTACACAGTATTATTTGTCTACCAGCATGAAAGTTGGATCAAAGGTCCGTTAAGTTGACTTTTGGCATAAATATATGAATCCGTATCACGAGACGAGATAACACATCAAAGTTTTTGTCATATGGTACAAATATACATACATACTTTATATTATTTTCAGTAATCGTAATTTTGTTACTCTTTCATCAATGATCTACTTAAATTATTAAGGAAGGTAACAAGCTAACCGTCCCTTCAATTTCCCGTAGGAATAGGCAGAGAACATAGAGCGTCCTACTTCTCCTCTTTCGCATACACGTCGATTGATCCTTCTTCTGACTGACGCTATTTAGCAAATAGATAAAAATCTTTACAAAATAGAACTCAAATTTTGTTTTCAACCACTGTTTTTTTTCTTTTCTCAATATTCTAGGATGGACATGTACACTTCCATCACTGAAAATGACAAGGTTCCCGTCAAAACCGGTAAGCGAAAAGAACTTGAAATATAAATGGTTAAAAACAAAGTTTCAGTTTCATTTTATAAAGTTTTATACAATGTGCCACAAAGTATCCGCAAAAAACATTCAAGACAATATAAAGTTTTTATTTTAATCCCATCGTTAGTTATTTAAATAGTTACAAAATTGTCTTAAAATCAGAAGTTCAAAAAATTGTGTATATTCGACGTATAAAATAATTTGATTTCATATAAATAAATAAAATAAAAACTCAATACCGAAAATCTCGTATTTATTATGTCGATGGAACAATTACTCATATTAATTTCAATTGCTCGCTCTTACATACTATCAGTCTGTATGTTAGCTACCCTACCTCAAAACTTTAAATCATTTCAAAGGTAATGAACATGTTATGGGTATGTCGGCTGCGCAAAGGAACCGGATATTACCATTTTGTTAAACAACCCTTAACTTATCCTATATCCCATTCTAATAAACATGAAGGGTGTCTTAATGAATCTAAGGGTAGCCATATTGTCTGATCTGTAATACTGTGCTACAACAATAAAACGTATTCATTACCTTTTATTATCTAAAGTATAATAGTTAAGACTCAAAATGAAATTTCAATTCGTATGTATCAAAAACATGTACGTTATATTTATTACATAATAATTTCATATTTTGAAGTTTACATGAATCTCAAGAGATGACGATCAAAACTCGCATGTAATAGTTGCTTCTGACATCGAATATATACAAATTTGGATGTTTGACCAGGGAAATTATGGTAAATTTACACCATGTAAAAAGTGATCACATAAATCAGCCGATGACATTTCACTTATAAATACTTAAACAAAATTGAGAGGACGTAAATGATTAAACTATTCTTTTTTCACAAAAACACTTTAAACCAATTATATAGATGATTAAAATCGAAATAAGAATTCTCAAATTATTTTTTGACATCTCATCAAAGATGAAGAAGAATATGGAAGTCTGGGCATTTACGGGGCTTACGACCGTCATAGGCTGGTTCAAGTAATCACTTTACACACGTGTAACATTCACCAATTCTACCCATTATTGACAACCACACTACTCAAATTCTTGGAGGTTCTACATATATATATGAACCAATTTAGAAACCTTGTTCATGAATCACTAGAACTTCACTAGAGACGTCTATTGGTGAGATGTAAAGAAGCTTTTTATTAAGCAGAAACTCTTATATTAGTATGTGAGATCCGAATCCTGGATTATAATCACACTCATGAGAAACGCCAGAAAATACCATTTTCATTTTTATTATTAAGCTTATAATTTGAAAATAACTCCTGTAATTGGAGATAATCCAGATTTTGTGAACAAGTATTTGGACACACTCAAAATGTTGTAAGAATTCTCAATATGAATTCTCATACCAAAATAATCAAATCATGAAAATCTCAATATGAATTTTCATGCCAAAATAATGTTAATAATTTCTATCGTGAAATAATATAATGTACCCAAACGAACATGCTTCGATATAATGGAGAGTCGGCGAAGTGGAAAATCGGCAAAATTAAGAAGCAGAACAAAATACTGTTTTTATATTTCCAATGAAAACCCTTCTCTAAATTTGGCATTTTCCTAAATTAAGTAATTTTACGCGTTGTAAATTACTGTTTTTTTCAACGAGAAAAAATAAGTTAAATTTTAAATACATATATTTATACACTAGAAATTGTATTGACAAAAGTTGGCAATGTGTTTCTAAGATGCATTGAAAATAATTTAAAATACTAAATAAACACGTTTATTCTTATAATTATTACTATAAATGA